>NW_005842689.1:342419-357472 GCF_000455745.1 Alligator sinensis | reverse complement strand
CTGGTGCCCATCACCCCCCACTCACAGTCCCCTGACAGAGGGGCCCCCCATCTGCCAGGGCTACAGGGCTAGGGACCTGGGTCTATAGCCCCCTGCCCCTGGCTGGAGGTGGCAGCTGCTGCACCAGAGCAGAGCACAGTGTGTGGCTCCCTCCTACCCCCCCATGCCACCCCAACTGCATGCTACAGGCTCATTGGAGGAGCTAGCTCCCCACCCTGCCCCCCAGAGCATGCGCAGCAATGGGGAACCAGCCTCACCCCCGCCTGCCCCTCAGATGAGCCACCCCTGGCCTGCCAGAACCCTGCTGCTGCATGTTGCAGCCTCAGGCATCAAGTGCCACGCACTGTCTGACTGGGCAACAGCCCCAGCCCTGCCTGACTCCCTCCCTTCCTATGGGGGTCTCAATCTCTCTCCCCGCCACTTACCTGCAGGAACTGCTCTCCAGGCTTCCTGGCAGCCATGTGTATATACATGCTATGGCACCCCATGCCTGACTGCCCTCTACCCACTCCCTCCCATCCCCTTGCAGGCTGGAACTCTGCCTGCCTACAGAGAACCGCTTGCAAAACTGTAAAATCCGTGGGTTTCTCCAGTAAAATGAGAAATCCGCATTTGCCTCTGGTAAAATGTAAAACCCGTGATTTTCTCCGTTTTCCCATGGGAAATGGAAAACCCAAATCCCTGGTGATAACCAAAGATTTTAAAGTAGTCCAAAGGGTAAGGAACACTATACTTGATGATTGAGGATGTCTTCTGAGTCCAGATGCAGAACTCCCTAAAGATTCTAAAGCCAGATTTTTCAGCAATCGCTACATCTGAACGAGAGTGTGCTTTTGTTAGATATTCCTTATCTAATGGCTCAGATAAAATCAGCTGCTTGACAGTGTAAGTATAACTCCACTTACGAGTATGGAAAAGTGAAAGACTTCATTGACAGGCAGGAGGAATTTTTTTGCCAGCCAATTCACACTGCTGTAAATCTTTTGGGTTCAAGATTCAAAGGTAGAAGTGTTAGCAGTGATAGCATTGCTGCTGCATTTGACTGGATTACGAAACAAGCAACGCACTTAAGACTTGATGTTGGCAAGGTACGTTCAAATGTTGCAGAATACAGAACATGGTCAGGTATTTGGTCCAGGAGTGCAATCCGGGACTCTGCCAAGCATGGTGGCAAGACCTTTGTACAACACAGCCTCAGATTCCATTTGCTTCTTGCCTGCTTCAGATTCCTTTGTCTTCTCCAGCATGTGAAAGAATCTGGTTTATGTTTGGAAATATACACACCAAATCAAGAAATAAACTAACCTGTGAAAGAGTAGAGAAGCTTGTTTTAATCCATGCAAACCTTTGGTTTTTTGAAGTCAAATGAAGGCTCAAATTCAGCATCAGAAAATATTGATATTTTAGAAACTCAGTGTGACTGATTAGGCAAAGAAACTTGTGATGCTAATATTTTCAGGGATATATTTGATTGTTAAATGACATTTTGGTTTCATGTGCGAATTTTTTTTGTCTCCACCCTTCAAGGGATTTTTTTTTCTGAGTTTTTTTTTCTAAAAATGGGAGTTTCTTCTCTTTCTGGAGAGTGCTGACTGTATGGAGGAGACTTTCTAAGTCCAGATAATAAAAACTTCCTTTTGTTTACTACAGTGTTAATGGTTTCTAGTTTCAACTTTTATTTTTTCCCTAGTTCTCACAAACTGGCAAAAAGTAAGAGATGCTTAAGTACTTTAGGGTGCAGCAGCTTGTAGCTCCACTTGTAACAATAATTACAAATAATTTAAATGCCTTGGTTTTATTCAAATAAAACATTTACACTTTTAAATTTCATAAATATACCAAATGTTACAATTTTATGTGCTAATTAAGTTATACATAACAGTCAATGTAGATAGATAAGAAAATAAATATTGCTTATTTCAGTTTTTCCCAAAATCTAAATTTTTTCCCCAAAAAACACTTTTTTGATTTCACAGCTTCAAAATTCCCAGTAATTTTATATCTCTTTTTCAGTGGTCTTTTTAAACATCGAGGACATGGTGGTTTGTTGCTTGCTTTGTCCTTCAGCCTCTGAAGCAGCTTTCTCTTCTGGTGTACTTCTGATTATAAATGGCAGTTGATACTATTTGTTCTTGCCAGATCCAAAGTCACGTTACACGAGGAGCAGAAGAGCTTGCACTGTGCAAAATACTGAAATCATAGCAAAGTGGGACCAGCCCCAACTATATAATCCCAGCTAAGGCTTTGCTTAGCTGGTTAGATGTGGGGTGAGACTGGGAGGGATGGGGAAGAGGGTTCCCTCTGCTGGGTGCCTGCCCCCATAGAGTATGGGGCAGGGGCTGCCCCAAGCCCAGTGCAGGGGGAAAAACGTGCTAAACAACCTTTCAAAATCTGCTAGATTAATAGTGAGGGGCAGGGGGAATCTAAAATCTTACACCCTGTAAAGAAAGTTTCACTGCTTACTCAGGCTGGATGACAACCCAGGTTTAGAGGTCTTAGACAGAGTCTGTCAGTTTCAAAATTAAAATAAAATCCTTGCTTTGTGCACACAAGGAGAGTGGGACCTCTAGCCTTTTCTGGTTTGGACTCATGCAAGTCCAAATCAGAAGTCTCTCTTCCCTATGGAGTTGACAACAGAAGAAGCAAATATGCCTATTATTTTAATATTCACTCATTTCGCAGTTAAATAGTTGTCTGTGCAAGAGAAGGGAAGGTACAGAGCAGTCCTGGGCAGGAACAGTGTGGGGGTCACATGAATACCTTCTGAAACGGGTAGGCAATTATTTGGGCTGTAGGGCCGTTTAATGAATTTCTCTGAGCTGTTAAGGGTAGGGCAGCTCCCCGCCACCGCGCACACCTCCAGCTGGGGGAGCAGGGGCGGGGGGTTTGAAACTGCTGTTAAAGTTCCGGTTCAGGTTCAAAACAACATACTGATTCATACTGGTTCTTTTGTTCTGGTTCAGTTCTGGTTTCACTTCCTGCTCATGCATATCCCAGATTTAAAGCTTATGTAAGTATAGGCTGACTATTATATAAGGTGACTATAATCATTTGACAGGAATTGGGGGCACCAGCACATGTACCTCCCCATGCCCCTCCCTGCATGCCTCCCAGGAGTGGGGCTGGGCAGGGCAAGACAGTGCAGCACGTGCTTAGTCCTGCCTGTAAATTGATTACAAATAATAGACTAATATGTTACATGTGGAAGTGATTATACTCTTTCTGGGAAATGATATCATATTGACCTGTGGCCAACAGGTGTGTATGACTTCATATTCCCATTTACTTTAAGCAATTGACATGATTCTCAAAAATGTCATGCGGATGAACCTGGAGGGTATAAACTTATTATTGTAAGTATAAATGAAGTCTCAGCGTAAGATTGTGGGTGAACTTGCAGCTTATGAAATAAGGGGATAGTGCTGTGTAGAACCAAGTATAGTATGAGAAGGTACTGTTGTATATAATACAGCTACCCACTGCTGTTACTCCTTCACTCTTGGCCCTGGCATCACATGATTGAGAAAAGTCTTAGCCTCTGCCTGGTTTTGTTTTGCCAACACAAAACAGAAAATAACACATTTATTTGAAGATTCCACCCCTGTACTATGACAATGAATGGCTGGGAATAGCCTGTATTTTCTCACATACAGTACACATCTGTTCCCCCAAAATCAGGACTCTTCCCCCCCAGCATTGGGAGGGTTGTTTTAAGTGGGGAAGCTGGAAAAGAAGCCAGCCTGGAGACATTGTACATGCTATTCAGCTGCCAAGATGGCCGCCCAGATGGCAGTCCTGTGTTAACCCTCTCAAAGCCATAGTTTTGGCTGAGCTCCGTAGCTTGTGCCTGAAGAATTAACTGAGCTGCTGGTATTATATCGATGAGGTTTGCTCTGTGGCAACAATACTTTATTTACTGGACCTTATATAAAGATCTAAAGTCTTGCTATTACCATAGTAGGAGATCAGGAAAACAGGAATGAGGGATGCAGAAAGCGTGACAGGATGTCAGTGAAAATATAAATAGGTAGAAATTAGAAAAACCAAAAGGTAAAACAGGGAAGAGAGGGGGAAGAAAGCAGGGGGAAAAAAGCCAGAGAGAGACACTACAGTACTAATAGTACGCGGTTAAAAAAAGAGGCTACCAAAGAAAAAGGAAATGGTTGGAAATCAGGAAGACAAAAGGCAGAAAAGGTGGGGAGAAAAGAAGAATATAAGAGGTCAGGTCAGGCAGGTACCTGATAGATCAGATGTCAGGCAGGTTGTAATGTATCATAAATCCAATGTCTATATTGAGTCCATGATTTTTTGTATCCAGTATATTTATGAAGTGAAGTTCGTAGGCTCGTCTATGAAAAGTGTGTTGTAAGTTCCCTTTGAGGATTAGAACTGAGAGATCAGAGAGGGAGTGATTATCTTGTGAGAAATGTGCCCCCACAGGTAGTTGGGTATTCTTTCTTGGATAGGTTTTCAATGTGTGTTCATTCTGGTGTGTAGTTGTTGTTTGGTTTCTCCTACATACTTTCCATCAGGGCATTTGGTGCACTGGATGAGATGCATAACATTCTTGGAGGTGCAGGTGTAAGATCCAGGGATGGTGATCATTCTGTTCTGGGGTGTAGTTATTGTGGGGGTGATGGAGATGTGTTGGCAGGTTTTGCATTTCTTGTCCTGGCATGGTCTGGATCCACTGGGTGTGGCTTGGGGCATAGGGAGTTTGCTTCTGGGGATGAGGTTAGTGAGGGTCAGTGCTTTTAGTGAGGTTCAGTGCTTGTTTAATGGCTAGGATGGGTGGTTCTGGAAAAATCTCTTTAAGAATGGGGTCTTCTTCTAGTATGGGATGCAATTGTTTGAAGATTTTCCGTATAGGTTCCAGGGAAGGATGGTTTGTCATAACTAATGGTGTGCAATTTGTGGGTGTTTTCTTTTTGTACTGCAGCAGATCTTCACGTGATATCCAGGTGATCTTGCCCTACTGCCCTCTGTGGACCAGTGGATGCCTCCGTCCTCCCTATCCGGCCCCTATGGCCATGCATTCAAGCCCTGGGCCCCAAGCTCTACACATCGTCAGGGCTGGGCAGCAGCTCCAGCCCTGCCCAACTCCCTCCCTCCCTCACTATAGGGGCCTCAATCCCCCCTATACCAGACTTACCTGCCGGAACTGCTCTCTAGCCTGGTGGCCATGTGCATGTTCACATGCATATGGCATCCCCTGCCTAACTGCTCTCCTCCCCCTCCCCTCAGCAGCTTGCAAGCTGAAACTCTGCCAGCCTGCAAGGGGAAACCCATCATTTCCCATGTTTTTCTCCTTAAAATGAGAAAATCTGAGTTTTACCGCATTTTTCCATGGTGAATGGAAAACCAGGATCCCTGCTTATAAGTACCTGTATGTGGGAAAATGTATTATGTAAGGGAGCATTTAATCTGACAAAGGTTTGACAGAATCCAATAGTTTTAATGTGGCTTGACACATTCAGATGAGCAGTGAGGAAATCATTTAACAGTAAGGAACTGTCCTTTGGAAAACAAGCTTCTTGGGGATTTATCATTACTTTTTTTTCTTAATGGATTTATAATTACTTTTAAATATTTACATTGTCACTGGGATGTCTTTCTGGCCTGTGTTGCACAGGCAATCCAGTTGGGAAGTTATGATGTGATACCTTGTGACCCATAATATGTGAATTTATAAGCCTTGTTTTATCAACATTTTTGGATTGTTTGTACTTTTACAGAAATCTCAAACTTAATATGCTTTAAAATAGGGAGTTTAGCAAAAATTTCAATTATCTGATCTCTAGCTAACACAAGGTTGGTCATCTCTCCTCAAAGTAATTTTTAATATACACTGTCTGTTCATCTCTAAAACTGGGTTTTCTAGTGGCTTGGTACTTGTTAACCTCTCAGGAAATTGGCATTGTATTTAGTAGACACTGAAGTAGCTGCTAAATCTGCTTGCAGAAAAGTTTCCTAATTTCATCTATATATTTTTTTCTCCTCTCCTCCCCAGGCTAAAGAAATACTTACAAAAGAATCCAATGTACAGGAGGTACGTTGTCCTGTTACAGTCTGTGGGGACGTCCATGGTCAATTTCATGATCTTATGGAACTCTTCAGGATTGGGGGAAAATCACCAGATACGAACTACTTATTTATGGGTGACTATGTGGACAGAGGTTATTACTCCGTGGAAACCGTGACCCTTCTTGTAGCATTAAAGGTACAGTGTGACATCTTTATTTTAAAATCTCTTATTTGGGGATTTCTGGAGTAAATTGTGGGAGGGCTAAGGAGAAAGATTATTTGGAATGTATTTTTAGGGCAGAAGACTCTTATTGGAAAGATGCTTAATTTCTTATTGGTTCATAATAGCATGTAAATAATAAAATTATAAATATCTGTTCTCTTTCTGCCAAAAGGTGCGTTATCCAGAACGCATTACAATACTGAGAGGAAATCATGAGAGCAGACAAATTACACAAGTATATGGATTTTATGATGAATGTCTACGAAAGTATGGAAATGCTAATGTTTGGAAGTATTTCACAGACCTATTTGATTATCTTCCGCTAACAGCTCTAGTAGATGGCCAGGTAAGCTCTTATGCATTATAGAGGGATTAATTCATCTTTCTTGAAAGCAACAGTTGTTTGGCACCATCTAATGTAGTCCAGTGATTCTCAACCAAGGTGCCATGAGATCATTTCAAGGATGCCCTGGGGTGCCATGCAATGTTAGCACTGTTAGGTATACAAATATGATTCACAATATAAACCCAGAGATTTTAAAAGGGACTCCATAAACTCAAAAAACATTTTGACCTGTTATGGTCTTTCTGAGTTGTTTGCAAGAGTAGAATTGCTGTTTTCCTGTAGTCAGAAAACAAATGAAGAGCTGGCATTTTATTCAGAGGTTGTCTTTAGTTTAGTGAGGGGTGCCTCAAGTTTGTCAAGGTGCCTTGAACCTTGAGTCTCAAAAGGTTGAGAACCATTGATCTAGTTTGACTTCTAAAAGAACTTGGAGAAAATGGTCCTTTGAAGAGTTTTTGTCATACTCTGAGTATAGCACATAATACAAAGGGGGTTTTTTTCTTGTCAGGCGAGAAAAAAAAAAGCTTTTGTTTTGTTTGATTTACATTAAAATGGGTTTTTCCTTTCCCATATAATTCCCTTTTGACATCAGTGCACTTTATTTGGTGCAGCTGCAGCTTACAGCAGTTCGAGCTCAGTGTGTCAAGAAACTGCTGCAAGTTGCTACATTACCATGGACATCCTTTTCCTAAAGGTTTTCCTTCAACTTGGGAGAGCAAGTTCAGTAAATAAACTGGATGGGAAGCGGTTTAGAGCCGTGTTTGGTTGTTGTGATTACTGCAACCTGGGATGTGTGAAGTGAAGCAGTATTTACCCTTATACCACCCACAACTTGTTTTGAGGAGGCAGAATGCAGGGGGAAGGGATATTTTTTCCATAATCTTCCTACCACAGAATGGATTCACCATGGCTGAAAGCTCACAGCTGTGTAGAGAAGGAGCAGAGTCCGCTTATCAGCATCACCCACCTTCTGGCTCCTCAGCTAGACCCTGTCACAGTAGCTACCAAATTGGTAGCAGCTTTTGGCTGTTCCTCCTCTGTACTGCCAAAAGAGCACAAGCCCTAAGGCATCCATTCTGGCATTCCCATACCTCCATTCCAGCACAGAAATCAACTTCCTTAAAACATGCATCCCGGTTTTGAAGCTCTAATTTTTGGGGGGAATAGGCAGTATGTGATGTGGTATGCCAGTAAATACAGTAAGTTCTCAGAGAAGCAGTGCTTTGTATGGCACTTGTTCTTGATGGCAGTGGTTTGTTTGCATAGTGTTCCCTCTTGATGATCGTGTTCCTTGAGAGACCTTTTCAACTGATACCATAGTCTGAAATTTCATCGGAGATGGAGACTGTCCATTGAATGCTTTCCTGTTCAGCTTCCAAATCAGTGGTGAACCTTGTCTCATCCTGAATCACAGTCCTGATTATGACCTTTTTTTTTTTTCGCTTTTCCTCCCTGTGTTTGCTTGAAACTGCCCCAAAGTTGCCTGGAAGTGTCAAGCTAGTTCTCTTCTGAACAGCCTTCAACATTCTAAGCACTCTTCTCGACGCCTTTGTCATAGTCTTAGCTTAGGCTGGCTGGCATGCACTGATCCATTTCATGTCTGCTGCCAGTGATGTCCTTGACTATCTTATGTCATTAACAGGGATCCAGATTTTGCATTCACTGCAGAAAAACATGTATTTTCTCCTTTAAAAGGGAAAAATGCAGATTTTCTCCTTTAAAGGAGAAAAACATAGGCAACAACAGTTTTCTCTTGCAGGCTGGCAGAATTCCAGCCTGCAAGGGGCTGCTTGGGGCTAGGGAAGCTTGATGCAGGGGGTGCTATATGCATGCTGTGGTCGTGGCAGCTGGGGCTTAGGTGCTGCTGAGGAGGGGCAGGGGACTGCAGGCCCTGGACCTTGCCCTGGTCCCATAGTCCTGGCAGCTGGGGGCCCCTTCCAGCAGGAAGGGGGGGTGCAGGGAGCTGTGGGTTGGGAGTGAGAGGCAAGGGCATGTGCAGGGGCAGGGTACCAGCATATCAGAGCTGCTCAGCACCACAAAGCAGCAGGGGGACAGCTGCAGGTGGACCCTTTCTGGTGAGTGAAGGGGCAGGGGGAACTCTGATTTTTTGTGATTAAAAAATAAATAAAATCAAATGCCAAAATATATAGGTATTTAGAATTTATTTTATTTTAATGATTGAGGCACTGGGAGGCTTCCAAATTGCTTTAAAATTATAAATATATCAATAAAACATTGTGTTCAGTTGATACCTGTCTATATAGTGGTTTCATTTTAATCACAGAAAAAAATGCGGATTTGGGGCATTTTAATCAGAGATTTTTTTATTTTTTTTTTAATCAGAGAATCTCTGGTTTTTAAAAAGAGAAAACCAGGTTCCCTGGAGATTAATCGCCATCTTGTGGGGACTGCATTGACTTGTGGTTTTGTATAGGCCTTTCTTGGGAACCTCTTCCTTTCGCTCATCCTCCTTGCCTTAAATCCAGCTCTGTGCTTTTACTTAGGTATTTTTGTATATGTTATGGCATATGGAGGGACATCATCCTTTGTTGTATTCTTACGGATCACCTGTAGGGTCAGGCCTTTCATATGGAAGTATTCGGTCATTGCTCTGATCTAAATCTTCATTTTTTTCCCCTTAATATTTTTACTGGCTGACTTGGGCCCATCAGCTAAAGGTTGTTTCTTCCTTTCTCTTCTCCTCCCCACATAAAAAGTGGCTATTAACAAGTACATCGGATATCAATACTATAATCTCTAAAAAATTGTTGGGATATAATTGTTTTTAATAATCTCACTAGAGTACTCCTTGTAGGCATTGTAGAGGCATTTTGCTGGCATATGTGCAGTATTCAGCTCCTGTAAAGTAATTTTTAAGATGTAGAAACTGCCTGTGCAGCTGGTGGAACTTCCACAGGCACTGTCCTAGAGTGAAGTGACATGTAAGTAAGGTTAAGGAGCTGTGACCAGGTTGGTTTAAGATGTGAGATGAGGAAGAGGGTGTTGGTCTTTTCAGCACTTGCCTACTTAATCCTTCAAGCTGTTATAGGAGTTTAAGTTTCTTCTGGTTCACCACTTCACTCTTTAGGAACCCAACATGATACACAATGACTGTTTCATAATTTAAAGTTCTGTTGTGAGGCAAAACACTTCTGAAATAGTAATTGAAGAAATATGACCTGACATCTTTATAGGACCCTTTTCGCTGTTTTAGTTTTACTTTAAAACTTTGCATATGGCATTCAGAGGCTTCGTTTTTGTTTTAAATGAGCTGTGAGGTTTTGCCATGAGAGTTAGAACTGTATAAAACTAAACAACTCTAAAGTCAGCTAATTCTTACCTTTTAAGCTGTTATTTTGATGATATGATTAATATTTTTATCACTTTATTCCTGGACAGATATTCTGTCTCCATGGTGGTCTCTCTCCATCTATAGATACATTGGATCACATCAGAGCTCTGGATCGCCTACAGGAAGTTCCGCATGAGGTAACATAAAAATATATGGTTTATAATTTACAAATTTTTAGGTTTTTTAATGCAAATTTACTCTCTTCTAAAATCCACTTTACTACAATGAGAGAACCCTGTAACAAATTGTACTTCTATTAAGTTAGAGCGATATGGTTTTAAACAAGCAAGTCAAACCAGTGTATTTGGATAAGAAAATCTGCAAGAGGAGATGGTAATATTTCCTAATATTTGCCAGGAGCTGATTC
Source organism: Alligator sinensis (assembly GCF_000455745.1). NCBI lineage: Eukaryota > Metazoa > Chordata > Crocodylia > Alligatoridae > Alligator > Alligator sinensis. The sequence goes on along the minus strand of NW_005842689.1, from coordinate 347,163 downwards.
CTGTATGCACCAGTCCTCTTACTGATTTTTTTTAAATTCATTTTCATGGCTTGAATAAATGCTTCTCTTATATTAATAACTTTGGCAAGTACAAAGGTATAATTTTATGGAGGGAGGATAAAACCAACCAACAGGAGGAGTGAGTGCTTGTAAAAGTGAAGTGAAAGAAACTAAAACCTGAACAAATAGTAATATTCTCCCCCACTTCATTCAAATACCCATGTTCTGCTAAAAAGTGGAATGGTCCAACTGACACAAAACACCCACTAGCTAATCAAAGGGACGACATATTCTGAGATTTCATCTATATAGAATTTTTTCTGTTTGAAACATTTTAAATGAATGTTTAAATGAATAAAACATCAGGCCCTTGTTTCAAAGGTAATGTTAAAAATGTTAGTAATCTAAACCAGTATACAGTGGTATTTGCAAAATCATGCAGACTGCCTGCAGCTTAAGGTGTGAACTGCCCCATACTTTCATTGAGATCACTCGGATGTTTTACATGCTAGGGGTAACTGCCTCACTGATCTCTCTGTCTAGCTCAAGGGTGGGCAGTTATTTCGGGGAGGGGGCCACTTAACAAGTTTTGGCAAACTATCAAGAGCTGCATGGGTAGCCCCACCCCTTGACAGGTGCCCCGCCCCCTGGTCACCATCTTGTGACCAGAAGTCCTGCCCCCTGACCGTTGCCACCAGAAGTCCCTCCCCTTGCCCTCGGAAGTACTTCTTTCAGCAAGGGGTTTTGCCATCTTGGAACTAGAAAAATACCAATTTATATTTTTAAAAGTGAATATCTAAAACATACATTCTACCCCTGCCTACACACACACACACGCGCGCGCACACACACTGCCCCTGCCTACACCGCCCCCCCTCCCCAATCAGTGGGGCCCCATGCTCCCCAGTCCAGCCATGCAGCTGGGAACCACATGGTGCTGGAGTAGGGCGGGTGCAGGAAGCAGGGAAATAGCTGTGAGTGGGCACGGCTGGGCTCCTGTCTCCTGCTGCCAGCTCCCCCTGGGTCCTACTGCCCCTGTCTCCTGTCCTCTTTGACAGGCAGCCAGGAGCAGATGAATATTTTCCAAAATTTTTAGGAGTCCTGTGGGCCCGTGGACCATATTTTGCCCACTCCTGATCTAGCTAATGGCAGTCCCAGACTGCATGGCTAGCACAGAGACACATCCAGCTTTTCTAAGTAGTCCCTAACCTGTTCTTTCACCATTGACGGCTGCTCACCTCCTTCCCAAACTGTGGTGCCAGGTGCAGTAGTCAGGGAGCTGACTGAGCAGACCAAGGGAAAAAAAGGCATTGAGCACTTTATTACAGAGGATGCAGAAGAGAATGAAGTTGCTTCCCCCATTCAGTAAGGAACCCACACTTTCCCTGATCCTCCTCTTGCTCCCAGCGTACTTGGAGAAAACCTTCTTGTTACCCTTCACATTCCTTGCTAACTGCAACTCCAATTTGGCCTTCCTGATTTCATCCCTGCGTGCGTGAGCAGTGCTGTTATATTCTTCCTTAACTATTTGTCTAAGTTTCCACCTCTTATAAGCTTTCTTTTTGTGATTTTAGTTTACTAAAGAGTTCCCTGCTAAGCCAAGTTGGTCTGCCATACTTGCTAATTTTCCTGCACATCAGGATGGTTTGTTCTTGCACTCTCAGTAAGGTTTCTTTAAAGTACAGCCAGCTCTCCTGGAGTCCTCTCCCTCTCAGACTGGCTTCCCAGGGCATCCTGCCCAGGAGTTCCCTGAGTGAGTTGAAGTCTGCTTTTCTGAAGTACATGGTCCTTACTCTGCTGATCTCCTTCCTTCTTTTCCTCAGGATCCTGAACTCAAATCATCTCGTGGTCACTGCTGCTCAAGTTGCCATCTGCTACTACATCCCCCACCAATTCTTCCCTGTTTGTGAGCAGCAGGTCAAGAACAGCATGGCCTGTAGTTGGCTGCTCCAGCACTTGCACCAGGAAGTTGTCCCCACTACTCTCCAAAAACTTCCTGGAGTGCCTATGAACTGCTATATTGTCATTTCAGCAGATGTCAGACTGATTGAAGTCCCCCATGAGAACCAGGGCTTGTGATTGGGAAACTTCCGCTAGCTGTTTAAAGAAAGCCTCATCCACCTCATTCTCCTGGTCTGGTGGTCTATAGCAGACACTTACCATGACATCCCCCTTGTTGCTCTCCCCTCTGACCCTAACCCAGAGACTCTCAACAGGCCAATTTTTCAAGCTGGTCTGCTGTCATACTTGCTAGTCTTTCTGTGCATCGGGCTGGTTTGTTCCTGCACTCTCAGTAAGGCTTCTTTAAAGTACAGCCAGCTCTCCTGGACTACCCTCCCCCTCTGACTGGCTGCCCAGGAGATCTTGCCCATAAGGCCATAATGAGTCTGCTTTTCTGAAGTCCAGGGTCCTTACTGCTGCTCTCCATCCTTCCTTTCCTCAGGATCCTGAACTCAATCATCTCATGGTTACTGCTGCCCAAGTTGTCATCCACCACTACATCCCCCACCAATTCTTCCCTGTTTGTGAGCAGCAGGTCAAGAAGAGCATGGTCCCTAGTTAGCCGCTCCAGCACTTGCAGCAGGAAGATGTATCCAGTACTCTTCGAAAACTTCCTGGATTGCCTGTGAACTGCTGTATTGCCCTCCCAGCGGATGTCAGGGTGATTGAAGTCCTCCATGAGAACCAGGGCTTGTGACTGGGAAACTTCTGCTATCTTTTTGAAGAAAGCCTCATCTACCACATCCTCCTTGTCTGGTGTGGTCTACACCAGACACGCACCATGACGTCACCCTTGTTGCTTTCCCCTCTGACCCTAACCCAGCAACTCTCAACAGGCCAATCTCCAGCTTCATACTGGAGCCCTAGGAAATCATATGGCTCTTTTACATAAACTACAACTCCTCCTCCTCCTGTTCTCCCTGCCTGTCCTTCCTGAACAGTTTGTACCCATCCATGACAGTGCTTCAGTCATGCGAGCTATCCCACCAAGTTGCTGTTATTCCAGTCATGTCATAGTGCCGTGACTGTGCAAGGATTTCCAGTTCTTCCTTCTGGTATCCCAGGCTCCATGCATTTGTATACAGCTACCTTAGGTAACTTTTTGATTGCCCTGATTTCTCAGGAAGTATGAGAGTACTCCTGTTGTCCCATCCTGCTTCTGCTTCCTCCAAGTCTCCCACTCCTGTATGTACCTCGGGGCTTTGGTCTCCATCACCCTGTGAACCTAGTTTAAAGCCCTCCTCAAAATTGTGGCTTAAGATCATGTCCCAGTGTCCAGACCTGAATTGCCAGCCTTTTGGTTCCCCGCTCACCACTCAGCCCCTTCAGCCACTGACCACCTGCTCATGGTAGTGAAGGTGATTACAAAATGCCAAGGGGGATTCACAGAAGCTGCATCAGCAGGACATGCAATAATAATAGGAGACTTTAACTATTCCTGTAGAATAGTTCATGTACATTTGAAGTTTGTTTGGGTTTTTTTTTCAAAAAGTGGAGTGGGGACTGGCTTTGAACTGCACAGCAGCTTCTGCATGTTGACAGATACATACAGATAAGCTGGGAATGATACAAATGTACCAAAACAGTTCCAGCTTTAACACTGCTTGAATCAGGATTAAAGTTAAAGCAGTGTTGCTACCTTTGTATTGTTCTTAGCTTCTACAATTGTTGTTGAATACCTCATTGGGGTTATAGAGGCAGAGAGACATTTTCTGAATGCAATAAATGTTTGCTTTCTAGAACAACTCCTCTTGGAACCCACAAGAATAGAAGCACTTCTAGATTTAACCCTAAATACTAGGGCTGTGCAAAACACCATTGTTTCATTTCGCCATTTCAGAGGGACAGTGTTTCATTTTGTTTAGTTTTGAAGCACTGTTACATTTCGTTTCATCAAAACTGTTTCGCTGTTTCGACACGTTTCGTCATTTCGCCCATAGGCTATATGGGGAATCATGAAAATGCCTAAAACTTTGTCATTTCGTGGCTGATTTGGATGAATATTGCAGGGATGGCAGCCTCTTCAGAGGGCATGAAGCCTGCCAAGTTTCAAGGAGATAGGTGCAGAGGATTCTCAGAAACTGCACCTCAAACTTGAAAAAGCAAAACTTGTGACACTTGCTGGCAGCGGCAGCCTCCTGTCATCTGGCGCAGATCCAGGGGGCCACACCCCAGGGAGGGTGATATCTTGCTGCACTTATCCTTTCTTCTCATCAGCAGAGCCTATGCTTGCTCCCTTAATATGGTCTCCTTAAGATACAGCCACCAGTCCTTGATTCCTTTTCCCCTCAGGCTTGTCTCCCAGAAGATCATGCCAATCATTCTCTGAGCTTGTTAAAGTCAGCTTTTCTGTAATGCTGTATCTTTATTCTCAGTCCATCTGTCCTTCAGGACCCTGAATTCTACCATTTCGTGATCACTGTCACCCAAGTTGCCATCCACCTTTATAGCCTCAGGTAATGCTCCCTGTTTCTGGAAGCAAATCAAGAGGATCTTCTGCCTTAGTTGGCTTCTCTACCATCTGTACTAAAAAGTTATCCTCAGAACACTCCAAGTACATGGTGACCTGTCTGTGCACTGCTGTGTTACCTTCCCAGCAAATTTCATAGTATGTGCAGCAGGGCATCTGATCAGCAGGGATCCTGGTTTTCTCTGATTAAAAAAAACACCCCCGATTTTTAGTTTTAAATAAGTAACCCCAAATCCACATTTTTCTGTGATTAAAATGAAACTCCACAATATA
>NW_005842689.1:339496-342173 GCF_000455745.1 Alligator sinensis | reverse complement strand
GCCATGGGGCAGCTGCTGCAAGGGTGCCAGGCTGGGGGGGAGCGATCCCCACTACCCCCCACTACCGTGCCCTGCGCTGCACGGGGAAGGCTCTGCCATAAGCCCTCAGAGACCCTGATTGCCGCTGCTGCAGCCAGTGAGTACGGGGCTTCTTTCTTATTTTTCTTTTCAAGTGCCGATAGGATGGGCCAGGCTTGGGATGGGGCCAGGCAGGGCAGCCATGGGGGCTTCTCTCACGGCTGCGCCAGCCCAGAGAGAGGTAGGCATAGCCGGAGGAGCTGCGGGAGAACCTGCAGTTGCCCAGCTGTTCCTGCCTCTTCCCCAGCTGATCTGAATCTCTCTGAATCTTTTCTGAATTGATTCAGAGGCTTCAGTTTTGATTCATACCTTTTAGCGGGTCTCCCGATTCAGTTCAGATTCAGAGATTCGGCCGTCGAATCAGGCCAGATCTTCTCTGAATTGAATCAGCAACTGAAGCTTTGCGCAGCCCTACTAGAGAGAGACAGATATTAGTGGTTTCATTTTAATCAGAGAAAAATGTGGATTTTGGGTTACTTTTTTAAATCTGAAACGTGAGGATTTCTTTTTAATCAGAGAAAATCAGGATCCCTGCTTATCAGGATATTTCCATGAAATGTTGGGCTGGTTTTTGATGTTGTTGTTTTTAAAACTTCATCAACTTTCTTCCCCTACTTAGGTGAGCAATAGCAAACACGCACCAGAACATCAGAGCTACTGTACTTTGTGCTGCACCTCAGAACAAGTGTATGTGTGTGTTATACTGAGAGCAGCACCGCCACCTGTTTCCTCTGCCCATCCTTCCTGAACAAGTTACACCCATCCTGGAAAATATTCCAGTAATATGAATTATGCCACCAAGTTTCAGTTAAACAAATTACAACATACTTACATGATTGTGTAGGGCTTCCAGTTCTTCTTACAAATATCTTTGATAACTAGCAGCTTGCTCTAACTTGACACTGAGAAATATTAAGGTTTCCCATAGTCTCTTCTTTTTTGGTTTTTATCCAGGTCACCTGACTCTCTACTTCTTAGTTTTTCTCTTTGTCCTCCATTGACCCTAGTTTAAAACACTCCTCACTAGGTTAACAAAGATGGCCTTTCTGCTGTCATCAGGTGAACCCCATCTTTTCCTAACAGTCCTTGGAACACCAGCCCATGGCCAAAAAAGCCAAAGTCCTGCTGGTAACACCATGTATGCAGCCATATGTTGATCTCTGGGGTGTATGTGGTGCTGCCTGGGCCCTTAACCTTGACTTGAAGGATCAATGGAGAGACAACATGGGCCCCTGTCACCTGCACTTTTGCATGGAGAGCCATGTTGTTACTTTTGATCTGTTTAGGGTCACCCCTGGTAGTACAATTAGTGTCCACATGGCTGAGCAGCATGGGGTAGCGTGAGCCCGAGCAACCCCTCCGTAACCTCTCAAATACATATTTCTGGTAGGAGCAGACCTGAGACAATGAGTCAGACTGGCAGATGAATTGCTGTATCCCTTGCAGTCACCAGCGTGTCACCAGCTACCACCACCCTTTGCTGTATTCATGAACAGGCCCACAATGTCAGTCACTTGATACCTGAAGATGGCCACTTTGTGCCTGAAAGCTTGTCTCACATCTCTCAACTATACATATGGTCCAGGAAAACCCCTTGCTTCTCTTAGTATTATAGAACACTGTGCCTGAAAAATGTGTTTGGGAAGTACCTAAATATACAGTGCATGTGTAGAAAAGAAAGGGCTATCAACCTGTTTGAAATGCATTTTAGTTACAAAGCAGCATTATTTAATTTTCATGAATGTTTTGCCTCAATAAGGAAATATGATGAGCTAAACACTCTTTTCCTTGCCAGGGCCCAATGTGTGATCTTTTATGGTCAGATCCAGATGATCGTGGTGGCTGGGGTATCTCTCCGCGTGGTGCTGGCTACACATTTGGACAAGACATTTCTGAAACATTTAACCATGCCAATGGTCTTACGCTGGTCTCCCGTGCTCACCAACTTGTTATGGAGGTATGATGAGTATTTTCTGTTCTACATGTAAACTACCAAAGATGAGGTCATACAGAAACTAATTTCTAAATGCAAGTTTGGTGTGTATTCAATTGCATATAGTGGCATTTAAAAGCCTTTCTTGCAATAGGCCAGAAATGTAATGCTCTAAATCTTTGTCATTTTAGCTAAATTATTAAAAGGATATTCAGTTGTCATCTTTATCGAGTTATTCAAAGTATGTTTCATCTCCATTTCCTTTCTATCACTAGTTATGCATTTACTTTATTCAAATCTAAGACCACCCTGAATTTAAGATGACCCCCCAATAATTAGATTCTGTATATGGAAAATATATAAATTTGTTATCATTTTCCAGGTATAAAATCTAATTACTGGAGGGTTGTTTTAAATTCATCTCCTCCCCACTGCTACAGCAGGAAAAGCAGTGGCCAGTGGGGGATCAGGTGGCTGGCTGAGGTGGTTAGGTAGCCCCCTCACTCTGCCCTCCCTCCATTTCTTCCCCCTGCAGCCTTCCTGCTTCCACCTCCCCCCACCACCTGCATCTCCTCATCCCCAGCTCCCCACAGCCTCTGCATCTTACCCTGCTCACTCCCAACAATCTCTAAGCTTTCTCCCCTGCTGTCCACAGTCTGTGCCTCT
>NW_005842689.1:336595-339044 GCF_000455745.1 Alligator sinensis | reverse complement strand
GGCCAGCCATGGGGCCTTCTCTCACGGCTGCGCCAGCCCAGAGAGAGGTAGGCATAGCCGGAGGAGCTGCGGGAGAACCTGCAGTTGCCCAGCTGTTCCTGCCTCTTCCCCAGCTGATCTGAATCTCTCTGAATCTTTTCTGAATTGATTCAGAGGCTTCAGTTTTGATTCATACCTTTTAGCGGGTCTCCCGATTCAGTTCAGATTCAGAGATTCGGCCGTCGAATCAGGCCAGATCTTCTCTGAATTGAATCAGCAACTGAAGCTTTGCGCAGCCCTACTAGAGAGAGACAGATATTAGTGGTTTCATTTTAATCAGAGAAAAATGTGGATTTTGGGTTACTTTTTTAAATCTGAAACGTGAGGATTTCTTTTTAATCAGAGAAAATCAGGATCCCTGCTTATCAGGATATTTCCATGAAATGTTGGGCTGGTTTTTGATGTTGTTGTTTTTAAAACTTCATCAACTTTCTTCCCCTACTTAGGTGAGCAATAGCAAACACGCACCAGAACATCAGAGCTACTGTACTTTGTGCTGCACCTCAGAACAAGTGTATGTGTGTGTTATACTGAGAGCAGCACCGCCACCTGTTTCCTCTGCCCATCCTTCCTGAACAAGTTACACCCATCCTGGAAAATATTCCAGTAATATGAATTATGCCACCAAGTTTCAGTTAAACAAATTACAACATACTTACATGATTGTGTAGGGCTTCCAGTTCTTCTTACAAATATCTTTGATAACTAGCAGCTTGCTCTAACTTGACACTGAGAAATATTAAGGTTTCCCATAGTCTCTTCTTTTTTGGTTTTTATCCAGGTCACCTGACTCTCTACTTCTTAGTTTTTCTCTTTGTCCTCCATTGACCCTAGTTTAAAACACTCCTCACTAGGTTAACAAAGATGGCCTTTCTGCTGTCATCAGGTGAACCCCATCTTTTCCTAACAGTCCTTGGAACACCAGCCCATGGCCAAAAAAGCCAAAGTCCTGCTGGTAACACCATGTATGCAGCCATATGTTGATCTCTGGGGTGTATGTGGTGCTGCCTGGGCCCTTAACCTTGACTTGAAGGATCAATGGAGAGACAACATGGGCCCCTGTCACCTGCACTTTTGCATGGAGAGCCATGTTGTTACTTTTGATCTGTTTAGGGTCACCCCTGGTAGTACAATTAGTGTCCACATGGCTGAGCAGCATGGGGTAGCGTGAGCCCGAGCAACCCCTCCGTAACCTCTCAAATACATATTTCTGGTAGGAGCAGACCTGAGACAATGAGTCAGACTGGCAGATGAATTGCTGTATCCCTTGCAGTCACCAGCGTGTCACCAGCTACCACCACCCTTTGCTGTATTCATGAACAGGCCCACAATGTCAGTCACTTGATACCTGAAGATGGCCACTTTGTGCCTGAAAGCTTGTCTCACATCTCTCAACTATACATATGGTCCAGGAAAACCCCTTGCTTCTCTTAGTATTATAGAACACTGTGCCTGAAAAATGTGTTTGGGAAGTACCTAAATATACAGTGCATGTGTAGAAAAGAAAGGGCTATCAACCTGTTTGAAATGCATTTTAGTTACAAAGCAGCATTATTTAATTTTCATGAATGTTTTGCCTCAATAAGGAAATATGATGAGCTAAACACTCTTTTCCTTGCCAGGGCCCAATGTGTGATCTTTTATGGTCAGATCCAGATGATCGTGGTGGCTGGGGTATCTCTCCGCGTGGTGCTGGCTACACATTTGGACAAGACATTTCTGAAACATTTAACCATGCCAATGGTCTTACGCTGGTCTCCCGTGCTCACCAACTTGTTATGGAGGTATGATGAGTATTTTCTGTTCTACATGTAAACTACCAAAGATGAGGTCATACAGAAACTAATTTCTAAATGCAAGTTTGGTGTGTATTCAATTGCATATAGTGGCATTTAAAAGCCTTTCTTGCAATAGGCCAGAAATGTAATGCTCTAAATCTTTGTCATTTTAGCTAAATTATTAAAAGGATATTCAGTTGTCATCTTTATCGAGTTATTCAAAGTATGTTTCATCTCCATTTCCTTTCTATCACTAGTTATGCATTTACTTTATTCAAATCTAAGACCACCCTGAATTTAAGATGACCCCCCAATAATTAGATTCTGTATATGGAAAATATATAAATTTGTTATCATTTTCCAGGTATAAAATCTAATTACTGGAGGGTTGTTTTAAATTCATCTCCTCCCCACTGCTACAGCAGGAAAAGCAGTGGCCAGTGGGGGATCAGGTGGCTGGCTGAGGTGGTTAGGTAGCCCCCTCACTCTGCCCTCCCTCCATTTCTTCCCCCTGCAGCCTTCCTGCTTCCACCTCCCCCCACCACCTGCATCTCCTCATCCCCAGCTCCCCACAGCCTCTGCATCTTACCCTGCTCACTCCCAACAATCTCTAAGCTTTCTCCCCTGCTGTC
>NW_005842689.1:322995-336585 GCF_000455745.1 Alligator sinensis | reverse complement strand
TCCCTCCCTCCCCTTTTTGTGAGATGCAGCTCAGGCTCTGTTCCTTCCTCATGTGGAAGCATGGCCTCTACCAGGAGCAACAGAGTCAGACGCAGAGGCTGCTGTGGGTCTGACTCTGGCCCCAACCTGTGTTCAGGACCAGAGTTGAGCTTCAGCAGCCATCTTCCCCTCCTCCCCCTCCTCCACCTTTTGTACTCAAATCTAAGACAAGGGGCTTTTTTCCCCAGTGCTGATGGGGGATGGATAGATGCTTCATGTTAGATTTGAGTAAATATGTTAAATCTGTTTGCTCTCTGAGAGTGTTTTATGCTACTAATATGTTAGGATATCCTGTAATATATAGCAGTCATCAGTGATGGAGATTAAACCATCCGGTTGTTATAGATCAGTGGTCCCCAACCTTTTTATGGTGAAGATCACTTTTTGGAATTAAAGAGCACCCCAGGATCTTCGTCCCCCGCCTCCTTCCCCACGCACCCCTGGACCACGGAGTGTCCCAGTCCTGGCCAGGCTGGAGCTCATTCCCTCTTCAGTGCTGCAGCTGCACTGAGCTATGCCCTCCTGGCAGCCAGAGAAATGTGGCTGACAGAGCCTCGGCCTGGCTCTGTCTGGAAGTGTTTGTGGTCCAGGGGCACATGCAGGAGTAGTGGAGGCCCCGGGGGCCCATGCCTCAGCCCAGCAGTGGGAGCCCCCACGCGCCCCTGGGTGATCAGAAATTCCCAGGCCCAGCTGGGCTGGGGCTGCCCCGACGTGAGTTCCCACTGCTGAACTGAGCTGAGCTGCGCCCACACGTGGCCAGCTTGCAGCAGGGCTTGAAGTGCAGCAGCAGCCTCTGCCGCCTCCACTCCCGCAGAGATTGCGGGGAGCCCCCCAGGCTCCAATCCTCCCACCACCTGGCCGGGCTGGGGCCCCACTTACCTTCCCCTGCTCCTGGCTGGGCTGCATGGTCATCTGCTCACTGCGGGGGTCTCAATCTGGTCCCCACCCCTTCCCTCCGCCACAGATTGACCTGCTGGTACTGGGGGTGGCAGGTGTGTGTATGGTGCACACCCAACTGTCCCCCCAGCCCAAAAAAGGCTCTGGCATCTGCCTGTAGATCGGGGTCCCCAAGCTGGTGACCACTGTTATAGATAGAACTTTATATTTAGTGTCTGTACATGCAAGCATCAGCATATGAAAACTGGTCAAGTGTGAACTGTATCACATTTAAAAAGCTAAATATATCTAGTTAAAAGTTTTTAGGTACTTCTAGAATACTATACAGGCAGTCCTTGACTTAAACGTTTTGAGTTACAACTTTTCTCACTTACAACATTTATAAATTGATACCCTGTTTCAACTTTATGACATCAGTTTCGACTTTACAACGCTTGATCTGATGCGATGCCACACCAGCGAACAAGTTGGCTGTGTCGCTCATCTCCCTGGAAACATCTGTCCAAACTTCTTTGGACAGTCTCTTTAAGAAAGCAGACAAGACTCCAGAAAAACCTGCAGCCGAGACTCCTGAGAAAACTCCAGCCAACAACCCTTCAAAAAGTCCAACCAAGAGCTTTTCAAAAAGTCACAGATTCATAGCAAAGTTCATGGCATAGCATAGATTCATAGTCCAGCAAAGTCACCTCAAAGAAGTCCTTCCAAATCAAATGATTGCTATTTACAATATAAATACATTAATGTAGCTATATTACTCGTGTATAATTGATCAAGTACAAAATTCTGGGCTATTTTTGGCGAAAATAGGGTATTGGGCCTTGGTTCAGGAACCAATCCCCCATTTATAACATTGTTTCTTATGAGAAAATTGGTTCTGAGTTAGGTGTTTCAACTTAAGAGGCAGTTTTCAGGAACCAATTGTGTCAAAAGTCCAAGGACTGCCTGTACTTCAGAATTTGCAAATAGTTAGTAATCTGTTTATAATCCATATAAACCTTTTAAGAAGAGCTTTCAGATTTGACCAACACTAAGCCCTAACTAAGGATGTTTTGTTTTCCTTTTTTTTTTGTTTTTGCATTGCAGGGTTACAACTGGTGTCATGATCGAAATGTGGTTACCATTTTCAGTGCGCCCAATTATTGTTATCGTTGTGGGAATCAGGCTGCTATTATGGAACTAGATGATACTTTAAAATATTCCTTGTGAGTAACTTTTTTTTTCTTTGTGTCCCCCTTTTACTTCTAAATAGGGAGAAATCCATATTTTTTGAAGTATTGGTTTCTGACTGTAAGGAGGCAGAAGCTTTTTTTTACATTTATGCAAATCTAGTTTTGTATTACTACTTCCTAATAAGCACAATTTCTCATTTGTTAGCCCTTCTGTCTCTTTTTTCCCTGGTACTTTTTCTATTTGTGTCCATCCTATATCGCTTTCATCTTTAGGAAGGAAAACACCAGAGTTTTTTTATAATGTAAACAAGTATTTCTGGAAGAAAGTGGTGAAACATTGTGAACACCTTGAAAAATAGCCATAGAAGTGTCAAAGTGCGGCAGGTTGTTATTGACAAACAGTAGTTATGGGCTAAGAAGTGAGCAAAGAGTTTATGGTATTATTTACAAGACTTACACCCATGTTTGTAACAGTATTATTTATTACATACACTAGCCAATTGCTCGTCAAGAATGACAGATTTCAAAGGAGTGTTTACATGGCCGGCCCCGAAGGGTGAGTGGTGGGCATATAAAAGCAAGTAGAATAGAACATGAAAACAAAAGCTCCTTAAATAGTATACCAGTTTAGCCTGGCTAGCTAAACACTTACCCAAGTAGGAAGTTCTTACAGTGTATCCAAAAGATGCCCAGGCTTAGGCTCTGGAAGGCTTCAAGGGAGAAAGATTTTCAGAGCTGGGGAGCAGCTGTTACCAATGGCCTCCCATATCTTTTTGCCAAGCAAACTGATAGTACTAGTAGGAGGTTGCTTCCAACTGGTCTTAGGGATTATGATGTGGCATAAGAGAGAAGGGGCCGTCTCTTATGTAAGTAGGGCACAGACTGTTTAGTGCCTTTTAGGTCCAAACCAGCACCTTGAATTATGCTCAGAAAGTTACTGGGAGCCAGTGCAGGCCTTGGAGCATTGGAGTTGTGTGCTCCTTAACTCACCCCAGTTAGAAAGCAGGCTGCTGCATTCCACACCAGTTGCATCTTCTGGACTGTCACTGTGGGCAGCCGCAGGTAAAGTATTCTAGCTTAATGTTACAAAAGCAAAGGAATCAGGAAAGTAGGGCTGGAAGGAACCTCAGGAGGTCATCTAGTCCAGACCCCTGCTCAGTGTTATTGATGGTGGCAGCCAGATCAGAGCCTGAAAGGAAGGGGTCTAGCCTTCTCACCAGATGGAATTGGTGAAAGGCACTTCTAACCTTTATTGAGACAATAAATTCACTTTTGAAGTGGCTACTGTTTTGACCTTTTCGTGCAACCTTTTATGCCAGTTGATAACAATTTACCTCTTGTAAAATACTACATCATTTGGTAATTATTTTTCTTCTAGGTTTGAATTGGGATATAAGGTACAATGTGTGGTGAGGGTGGGTTAAGTGAAAGTACAGCAGCCTTGTATTAAAAAATGCAATAAACATTCCTTCTGGTGCCAAAAAATAACCATTGGGGTTTTTTGTTTTCTGTTTTCCTTTTTCTATAGCCTTCAATTTGACCCAGCACCTCGTCGTGGAGAGCCTCATGTCACTCGTCGTACCCCAGACTACTTCCTATAAATATCTTCTAACTTCTGCCATCGTAGAAGGAAGTACACCTGGCATTTTAAAAGCAACAATATTTACACATTTCTGTAACAAGTTGGGATCTGTTTCAACATAAAATCCCCATCATGGACCAAAATGTGCCATACTGAGGACGATGAGCATTTAGCACAATTTGAGACTGAGTTCAGTACAACACTATATATCCTATATCAATCAGTCCAACAGTCAGTTTGCCTGCTGTATTTGTAGTAACTTTTTTTTTCCTGGACTGCTCAGAAAGAAAAAAGTCATTCTAACACCTTCAGCTCCTTTTATGCTTATTTGTAAATTTTTAGTTCTAGTGTTTAACTGGCATGAATTAGTTTGGAGTTCATTTTTAAGGAAAATGCACAGCTAACTTTTCTTAATCTACCACCCTTTATTTTATTGAACAATATGATTAACTTAACTGGAGAAAGGAAGCAGGTCTTATTGGGAGTATGTTGTCATAACATTTAAAGAGCTTTCCCTTGTTTTTAGCTAAGAATTACTGTTCTGTGTTGATCCTACTTTTTCTGTATATTTGTCATGAAAGTGCTTGCATCTTATTTGGTGTATTTCAACAAATAAACTTGCAATTGTAAACCAAAACAAATTGATATTCTAAAAGGTTAGTCTGTGTGTTCATGGAATGATTATTGTTGTTTTAGAATATGATAGTTATCCAGTATTAATAGCTGTTTAGCTATCCAAACCAGGATGTATTGACTCAAATAATTTTTACTCTTGTGATACATTTCTGCTTATCAGTAAGAATCAACATCTATTTAGGAAAGTAACTATTAAAGCATGTTTTTATATTAAATTTGGCATTTCATTTTTGAAAGGATACACTAGATATATATTTATTTAAGCTGTTATCCAGCTTAACATGCAACACACTTATACAGATTCTTATTTTTTAATTTTATGTTAGAAAGGGAGTAAAAGATAGATGCATCTTTTTTACTACGCCTATTTTTACTTGTGAAATATGTTGAGCTCTATTTAAATGAAAAGTGGAATTCAATTAAATATATAATAGCATTTTTATTTTTAGTTAAAACTGCCTTTAATAGGCCCGGTATCAATGTGCAAATATTCAAGGGAGTTTGGTTTGGTTTGATTCTTTATGTTTGTTTTTAAACTTGCTTAAGAACAAAAGATGCACCTGTAGTAATGAACTGAACTTGTTGAAATCCATGCTAAAGGGAAACAAGGTTTTAGAGCTAGTAGATCTTATCTTCACACATCATTTTTATATGAAGATTGGAAAAGTAATTTTCCCATCTCCTTGTTGAGTGTCTTAACTGAGAACTAATTAATTGCCTAGATCAGTGGTTCTCATCCTTTCTGGACTTGAGGCACCCCTCCATAATTTTTGTGAGTTAAGTTGCACCCAGTTTCAAAGAAGTTGAGAGCAATAGAGAGACTTCCACATTCCTCCAAGTAGTCTTTGTTGGAGAATCAGCTTTTTGAAACTTGATGCTGAATTTTGTTGAGTCATATGTATACAAGGGCTTCACTACCAACTTCAGTACCTAAGGCAGAGCCTTAAAGCTGGAACCCCAACTTCTGGGCAAATGATGCTTAAGAGGCAAGAAGTAGATGAGTCCAATGTTTAAATCAGCCTTTCAACCCAGCACAGGGCTGGATCTTTGCTGCTGCTTCTATCACAGAAAATACACTATTGTAGCTGATGGATTTGTGCCTATAGCACTGAAATCATATTAATCCAGATGGATTCAGGAATGTAGTTGCCTATCCAAGTAACAAAGCACTTACTAGATGATTTCCCAGAGTTAACAGAAGAGAATTCAATTCAGCAATGAACTTTACCAATACAGATGAAGGAACCATTGTGTTATTTGTTTTGAATGCTAGGCACAGATTGAATGATACAGGGTCCTACACACTCATTAGGTCAATCTAGATAAGCAGTGCTCAAAGTACTGCCCATGGAGTTAAGTCATTCAGCCTGTAGGACTCCCCATTTGTGGCAGTGGGGGAGCAGTGGCAGTGTTAATTGCTACAACTCTGGAAGCCCTATGGCAATTAACACTGCCACCAGCTCCTCCTCCACTACATTTTTGGACCTGCAGGGAGTCCTATGAGCTGGATGATATGGCCCAATGTGCTGGATTGGGTTGATGTGCAGGGCTGGGTGCAGTGCATGGCCCTGGACCTTGTCCATGTGGTCAGACCTGGGGCACAGTCCCAGACCTGGTGTGTGGAGTCAATTCATGGCTCTGGACCCAGCATGCAAGGTTGGACATGGCATGTAGAGTCAGTTCACAGGTCAGAAAGGTTTCACACAACTGATCTAGATGGATCTGGAGATCTCTGTCTCACCACATTGAGCACAGAAACAAAATGGTGCCAAACTCTTGATGCTGCACTACAAAATGATAGTCAGTGCCTGCACCAGAGGGCACAGTGGTGAATCCGGGAACACCAATGTGGCTCATACTTGGCACAGAACCTCTTTAGGAAGTGCCTATTCACATTTGACAGCCAAAGATCCATCTGTGCCAGCATCAGTTGGATGAACCTGGGTACTTCAGAGATTTATTAAGGATACAGAACCACAAAATGGAAAATGTTTCTCCAAATTCACTGCTGGATCTTCAGCTCCATATTATATTAAGCTAAATACACCCAGGGATCCAGAGCAACTTTGAAAAGCAGTTCACCATAATCCTGGCAAACTTAATCACCTGGAATTTGGTGTTATGTACACCAGGCATACAGGTATATTTGGTGCTGTTAGACTTGCAAAGCCTTCCCTATCATGGGGTAAGTCCCATGCCATAGTGGGTCCAGACAGTGCCCATACCGTCCAGATCTCTCTTCCTTCTTCAGAAATGCTGACTAATAATAATCCAACAGCTAAAGTGAGCTGTCAAACAATATAATAAAGCTGATGAAGGAAGCATAAAGGACCCTGAGCATTATTTAAGATCCCTGCACCTTGAGTAACTGGAAGGAATTGAAGAGCAGATGAAGCCACACCTTTTCTATTCTCTGAACCTTCAAATGGAAAAAGAGGATGAACAGAACCAAGAGTACAACTGGCGAAATGACTCCATAAGCTCATGATGCAAACCCCTTGATTCCACAAGTGGAAGTGTGCAGACACTACTTAGGACTCATTTTCACAATCTCTCCTTGCACACTTCTGGATATCATTTAAAAACAAAACAACCACCACCACCCAAAAACCTGTCATCTCCCACCATTTATACTACCATTTATTAGGACCCTATCATAAGAGGTTGCTTTTAACTCCTCTGTAATTTCACTGGTAGTTGAGGGAGCACAACACCTTGGAAGGGGTGAGTGTCCACAGATTAGTATCAACAACACAGCTGCTGAAAGGGATCTTGGAGTCATTGTTGATTCCAGGATGGACAGGAGCCGCCAATGTGAGGAAGCAGTCAGTAAAGCTAACCGCATCTTGTGCATCTACAGAAGTATCACAAGCAGGTCCAGGGAGGTGTTCCTTCCCCACTATGCGGTGCCGGTCAGGCCACAGTTGGAGTACTGCATCCAGTTCTGGGCACCATGCTTCAAGAGGGATGTGGCTAATCTTGAGAGGGTCCAGAGGAGGACCACTCACATGGTCAGGGAGCAGCAGGCTAGGCCCTATGAAGATAGACTAAAGGGCCTGAATCTATTCAGCCTCCACAAGAGAAGACTGAGAGGGGATCTGGTGGCCATCTCTAAACTCACCAGGGGGGACCAGCGGAAAATAGGTGAGGCTCCGTTCCCCTGGGCAGCACCTGGGATAACAAGGAATAACGGCCACAAATTGACTGAGAGCAGGTTCAGGCTTGATATCAGGAGGCATTACCTTACAGTTAGGGCTGCCAGGCTCTGGAATGGGCTCCCAAGGGAGGTGGTGCTCTCCCCTACCTTGGGGGTCTTCAAGAGGAGGTTGGATCTGTCTGGGATATTATGATCCCAGCACTCGTTCCTGCCCAGGGCAGGGGGTCAGACTTGATCTGTTCAGGTCCCTTCTGACCCTACCAACTATGAAACTCATCATATGAAATGCATGGACCCGCTATCAGCTTCACAAAACCCCAGATCCTTTATACACCATAAACCAACCAGCCTGTCCTCCACAGAATACAGTTAGAGGGCAATCCTTGGAGGATGTTGAACATTTCCTCAATGTGGGAAGCCATCTTTTCCAAAAAAGTAAGCATAGATGACAGTATTTAACACCACATACATTTTACCAGTTTTGCCTTTGGACATCTCAATGATCTTCAATGATCATGATATCAGGAGCTTAATCAAACTTCTTATCAGTTGCCATTCCTACTGTGTTATATGGGTGTGAAACTTGGGATGACATATCAGAACCACCTGAAAACTTTGCAACCATATCATCAATGATGGGAGACACTGAATCCTCCCCAATGCTGCTGTGATATACAACAAAATACTGATCATTTTGAGCAAATACGCCTCACTATAGAGGTGGATAGATGAAAGAGACAGGGGAAAGAGCTGTGATCCACCAGGAACTACTCCTACCTCTTGGAACTCTTTTCCATGTCTGCAGTCGAACACATGGATCTCAGATTGGCTGCCTCAGTCATCTGTAGACTTACAAATGACTTCCCTACTTACTGGAAGACTGTCATCCTCAGATCAAGGGGTTGGTTCTGCTGACTAAAAAACTTCACTAAGTGCTCTATAGTTTAAAAGATGTCAATGAGGAGCCATGCAGAAATATTGTATATTGAACAGCATGCTGTTTAAAATGCAGTAGATAAAAAATAGTTTTGAGAGATCAAAAGGGACTTTTACTGAAATAAGATAAGTTATTAAAATAAAGATAAGTTATTTAAGTATAGATAAGTTATTTAAAATAAAAATTGGAATTCTGATAACGTAACTTAAGGTCTAAATTTACCATAATCTATGTAAGGTTTAAAAAGTAAAAATCAAGCTATATATGTTTGTCAGATTTTTTTTAAAGTCAAAACAGTATAGCAGTGGAAATTACTGGCCAAGCACTCAGATGCAGTTTGCTAAAGTGCTAAATCTGCTTTTAATGCCAGCAGCATCTTTTAGTGATAAGGGAAGGGACATATTCATTTTCACTGTCTATGCCAGTGATTTGAGTGCTCCCACACCCTGGAGGTGTGAGGAGTTCAGCAGATTCACAGAAATGTAGGGCTGGAAGGGACCTCATGATAAGCACAGGCTCAGGCTTGTCCCTGATTGATGCATCCCCCACCCCCATGGCCCAGCTGAAGAGGAAGGAGCTAGCAGGAGAGTCAAACACATGGCTGAAATATATTGCAGTGCCAAAGCCTCTGTTAAGGATAGCTAGGTGGGGGAATGCTTGTGGTGTGAGGTGTTTCCTGGTGGATTCTCTCAGCAAACAGATAAGGTAGCTGCAGGAGGAGGTGGCTAGGCTCAGAAGCAACCATGAGGCCTCCATCAACTCAGTTCACAAAGAGATGTCCCATACCATGAAAGGAAGACCACCAAAGAAGGCATTGGAAGACAGAAGAGACAGGTACTCAGAAACAACAGTTGAGATCTGTTCTGGGTTTGGTAGAGCTTAATGATTTCATTAATGATGTGGACAATGGGACTGAGTACACACTTAGCAAATTTGTGGATGACACCAAATATGAGTGAGGTTACTGACCTGATGCAAGGTATGGCTGGGAGCCAGAATGACCTGGATAGACTGGAGAAATGGTCCACAATCAATCAGATGACATTCAACAAGGGAAGTGTAAAGTCCTGCACTTGGGACAAAATAATTGTATGCATAAATACAGACTGGGGAATGCCTGGATAGGCTGCAGTACTGCAGAAAAGTATTTGGTGGGGGGCGGTTACAGTGGACCATAAGCTGAATATGAGCCAATAGTGTGCTCTTGTTGCAAAGAAAAAGTCAATAGCTTACTGGGTTGTATCAACTGGAATGCCACTTGCAAATCAAGGGATTTTTCCACTCTGTTTGGCACTGGTGAGGCCTTATCTGGAGTACTGTATCTAGTTTGGGGCCCCATGTTTCAAGAAGGATGTGGATAGTTTGGGGAAAGTCCAGCAAAGAGCAACAAAAGTGATAAGGGGCCTAAGAACCAAGACTTATGAGGAAGGGTTGAAAGAGGTAGGGTTAGTTACAGTTACCTACAGTTTGTGCAATCTCCATCCCTAGAAATTTTCAGGAGCAGTTTGGCAAAACACTCGGCTGGGATGGTTTAGTCAGGGATGATCTTGAGCAGGGAGTTGAACTAGATGACCTTGAGAGGTCTCTTCCAGCTCTACCTTCCTATGTTCCGTATATGGGGTTCATTTGGTCCCTACTAACTTGAACTGCCTCTTGCAGCTAGTTTTCAGCCCTAAGCCAGAAAGGGCACTTTCTGGAATCTATTCCTGGACTGGCTAGTGTAGAAGAAAACCCCAGGCCTTAATATCTTTCTAAGAAGTGCTTTGTGGAATTTTCTACAAACACTGAGCAGACCTATGAGGTCAATCAGTCAACCCATAATTTTCCCACCTTTGCAGTTTCCCGCCTTTGCAGCTTCTTGGTTCCAACTAGTTCTTTGTTCAACTTATTATATCTTGTGTCATGTGACCTGAAAATTGAAACATTTAAAAGGTTTGCTTTGATTGTCTGTGGGGGAGAGGCTCAGTGCCTCCCCCCTGCAGCTGCTTGTAAATAAAGGTCTCTGACAACGTTGTGACTAAACAACAGAGTGAAGCTTGTTTCTTCCACACTAGTACATAATGCCTTTCCTGCATTACCCTTTTACTTGGCATTAACAACTTTACAAAACTCAAAATGAGTGGCTTGCTTGATATTTGGAGAAAAATAAATGCTATATTCTAGTAATGAACTCATTCATGGCAGTTTCAGTGTGCCTTGATATACAAATGGAAGCATTTAAACAATTGTCAAACTACATTGAGCATGAGTGAGCTCTGAACCTGTTTCATCAGTCCTGTGAGCAAGTAACTCACTATTAAGGCAGATTTCAGCAGTGTATGCCAACTATTTATGTGGCTGTCTAGTCAGAAAAGTTTAAATATGTTGCCTCTCAGCTACCTGAGCCAATCTTGGGGAACCATCTCCTAAACCAACTACTTGGTTGGCAAGCCAGCAACCAAGGAGCCAGTGAACAGGGGCTGCAAGCAGGGTAAGCAGTTTGCAGGCAGTTTGCTGGAAGCAAGAAGAGGAAGGGGAAGAGAAACCAGGCACCAGGCCCCAGATTCTGCCCAGGGAAGGTAAATTATCCAGAGCTGCCTGTGCCTTTGGCTTGCTGAGTGTTTGTTCAGGGGGCTATGTGCATTGGTGACGTGTAGGGGGTACACAAGGGTGCACATGCACCCCCTGAGATTGGCTGTGCACCCCCTGGAACCCCCAGCCATGAAACTGGAACTGTTGCTGGAAGTGCACTTGTGTTTTCACCACTGGCTCGGCAATTGGCTCTTGGGGGACACCCCCCGCCAGGGATCTAGGGCCCCCCAGATTCATGAGGCACCACTCAGTCATGGCTGTGCGTGTTTGAGGCGTGCGCGCCGAGAAGCTGGGAGTATTGCCAGCTAAGCGATTGCTGCTTGGGCCTGACAGAAGTCCTAACGAGGGGGTGGAGCCAGTCCAGGCCCAGCAGGGTATAAAAGGGGACTCCCTGAGCAACCAAGGAGTCAGCAACCATGGGCTGCAAACAGGGTAGCAGTTTGCAGGTCAGTTCACAAGTCAGTCTGCACCCCCTATCCCTTTTTTGCTGGGAGCACCTTTCAGCCTTGTGTGAGGAAGCAGGGAAGAAGGAGCCTTTCAGGGCCAATGAGTAATAAATAGGCCAGCTTCCAGGCGAGCTTGCTAGGGAAGGTGTGCTTGGAAGAAGGGCAGTAAGAAAGAGAAGGCAGATTAAGAGACCCAGGGAAATGGCTGGAGCCTCTGCTTGCACCTGTGAGGTGTCTGTCCAGGCAGGACCACTCACTGATGGGGCTTCCACCCAGGTCCAGGTTTGGTGCTGTGGGGACTGTGGCTTGCAGGTTCCTTCCAGTGATGACCAGGTTGGGGGTGCCTGTGGTATGAGCAGTGCCTCCTGGTGGTGTCTCTCAGGGAACAGACAAGAGAGATACAGGAGGAGGTGGTGAGGCTCCAAAGCATCCTCCACCATGAGGAGTTCATTTATTTAATGCTGGAGAAGACCTCCGGGACTGTGGAGGAAGAACTGCCAGAGGCAGCACTAGAGAAGAGAGAGGACATAGTCTCCCAGCAGGGTGGAAGCTGGAAGCTTGTGACCCCTGGCAGCAAGCAGAGAACTTTGCCTCCACCTATAGTGGTCCGTCTGGAGAAGAGATATGCAGCCCTAGCAGCAGACAGGGAGGATCACATTCCATTGGCGGAGGAGGACAGGACAGGCTTCACCAAGGTGGGAAGAATCGTGACAACTGCCACCAACAAGAATCAATGGGAGGTGGTGGTTGGAGACTCACTTCTGTGGGCAGTGGAGGGAAGGAGCCGTCTACCGACCTGACCTGTTGTCTTGGAAAGTCTGCTGCTTGCCTAGAGCCCAGATCCAAGATGTCATGGAGAGATTACCAAGACTCAACCGAGCCCTCTGACTACTACCCTGTGCTCCTCATTCATGTGGACACCAATAATACTGTCAGGGGTGACCCTGAATGGATCAAAAGTGACTACAGGGCTCTAAGCACGAGGGTGAAGGGATCTGGGGCTCAGATCATGTTCTCATCAATCCTTCCAGTCAAGGGAAAGGGCCCAGGCAGGAACGGGTGCATCCTGCAGGTCAATACCTGGCTGCACAGGTGGTGTCTCCAGCAGGGTTTGGGCTTCTTTGACCATGGGATGTTGTTCCAAGAAGAAGGATTGCTGAGAAGAGATGGGATCCATCTGATGAAGAGAAGGAAGAGCCTCTTTACAGACAGGCTCATTAACCTAGTGAGGAGGGCTTTAAACTAGGTTCATTGGGGGATGGAGACCTAAGCCCTGAGGTAAGTGAGAAAGCAGGGGACCTGGAGGAAGCAGAAGTGGACAAGAAGGGAGGTACTCTCATACTTCCTGAGAAATCAGGGCAATTGTCTAGTTACCTCAGGTACCTGTACATGAATGAACGGAGCCTGGGAAACAAGCAGGAAGAACTGGAAGTCCTTGCACAGTCACGGCACTATGACATGACTGGAATAACAGAGACTTGGTGGGATAGCTCACATGACCAAACAGGAAGGACAGGCAGGGAGAACAGGAGGAGGAGGAGTTGTAGTTTATGTAAAAGAGCCATATGATTGCCCAGGGCTCCAGTATGAAGCTGGAGATTGGCCTGTTGAGAGTTGCTGGGTTAGGGTCAGAGGGGAAAGCAACAAGGGTGACGTCATGATGCGTGTCTGGTGTAGACCACACCAGACAAGGAGGATGTGGTAGATGAGGCTTTCTTCAAACAGATAGCAGAAGTTTCCCAGTCACAAGCCCTAGTTCTCATGGGGGACTTCAATCACCCTGACATCTGCTGGGAGGGCAATACAGCAGTTCACAGGCAATCCAGGAAGTTTTCGAAGAGTACTGGATACATCTTCCTGCTGCAAGTGCTGGAGCGGCTAACTAGGGACCATGCTCTTCTTGACCTGCTGCTCACAAACAGGGAAGAATTGGTGGGGGATGTAGTGGTGGATGACAACTTGGGCAGCAGTAACCATGAGATGATTGAGTTCAGGATCCTGAGGAAAGGAAGGATGGAGAGCAGCAGTAAGGACCCTGGACTTCAGAAAAGCAGACTCATTATGGCCTTATGGGCAAGATCTCCGGGGCAGCCAGTCAGAGGGGGAGGGTAGTCCAGGAGAGCTGGCTGTACTTTAAAGAAGCCTTACTGAGAGTG
>NW_005842689.1:314901-322924 GCF_000455745.1 Alligator sinensis | reverse complement strand
CCCCCCCAGGTGCCTGGGGGGGGCCAGCCATTTTGAGACATGGGCTGCCTATATAAACAGGGCAGTTTGGCTGCAGGAGGCCAGGCAACAACATTGCCTGGCTGCAGGGCTGCTGTGAATGACCCGGAGGTAAGGGGGAGCTGCAAGGGGTTGGTTAGGAGGCTCCTGGTCCTGGGCATGACCTGAAACTGCACCCTGCTGGGAGTGGGTGGTCTGGTGGGGCTCTCAGTGGTGCGGGAGCCCCAGGCCAGTTATCACCCTGGTGAAAGGCGGGTTGGGGCGCCTTAACCCCTAGCTCCCACCACCACCGGGTGGGTTACCCTAGTGTTTGTTGGAGGGCCTAGAGGGCCAGTGTTGTGAGGGACCCTGAGAGTGGGAGTGATGTGGGCGTGGTGCTGCGGTTGCCCCAAGAGGATGGGGAGTAGTGGCACGGTGAGGCCCAGTGACAGAGTGAGTGGCTAGAGAGACCCAGCCCGAAGGGGAAAATACCCTCGACTGGCCCAAGCTGGGGCCAGGACTACAGTAGTCAGAAGGGCCGGGGGCCCACTGCGAGGGACGCCCAAGAGCTGGGGGCCTGGGGTCCCAACTGGCCTGGAGGTGGGCCAGGGCAAGAGGCCGAAGGTTCCGGGGGAACCACACCCGAGAGGGGAACATGGCTTCAGGGGGGCTAGGTAGCCCGGATGACGGCAGAGTGGCCGCCTGAGAGGAGAGGATCATAGAGGGGTCCTGTACGGATGATTCTGGGGCCCAGTGTGGGGCCGGTGATTATAGTAACACCATGATGCCATCTGCGAGGCTTGGGCTGTGGTATTAGGGGAGCTTGGAGCTGCAGAGCGCCCCCTGGCATCGGGGCATTACAGTAGGCAGCTTCCTGCTTAATTAACATCTTAATTGAACTTATTATCATCAAAGGCGTGGCGGGCAAGATAGGTGGGCGGTTGCCCAGAGACAGGTGGGCGGGCCGTGGAGATTGGCCCCGAGATGGCCCCCTGTCACACAAATCACAAAAAGACTAGATTGGGTCAGGCATTATTTCAGGTGTTGGTCCACTTACCGAGTTTTGGCAAGCTGTCAAGGCTGTCATGGGTAGCCCTGCCCCTTGACAGGTGCCCTGCCCCCTGGCCGCCATCCTGGGATTAGAAGACCTGACCCCTGACCTTTGCCACCAGAAGTCCCTCCCCTTGCCCCCGGAAGTACTCCTTTCAGCAAGGGGTTTTGCCATCTTGGAACCAGAAAAATACCAAATTATATTCTAAAAAGTGATGATCTAAGACATTCATTAATTTGATTTTTAAAAAAACATTTTTGCCCTGGTTTACATGTGTTTGTGTAGTCTACATAGAGATAATTGCTCAATAGCTTAAAATGAAGTCTTATGCTTGTATATTGTGGGGGGGCTGGGGGTGTGGGATGAGGGAGCATGTGACTATGTGGATATGTGGGGTGTGGGGGAGAGTGGCTGAGGTGTGTGGCGGGGTGTGGGTCTGAATGTATGGCAGTGCGAGGGGGGGGGTGTAGGTGCATGTGTATGGGGGGGTGGGTGTGTGTGGGAGTCGCCCTGTGAACACACACACACACACTGCCCCTGCCTGTGCGTGTGCACGCTCCCTCCCCACTCCATACCATCAGGGTCCTGTGCTCCCCAGTCCGACCATGCATCTGGGAGCCACATGGTGCTGGAGCAGGGCAGGGGCAGGAACCAGGGAAAAGGCTGGGGGTGGGCGGGGCTGGGTTCCTGTCTCCTGCTGTCAGCTCCCCCTAGGTCCTACTGCCCTTGGCTCCTGTCCTCTTTGACAGGCAGCCAGAGGCAGATAAATATTTTCTAAATTTTTTTAGGGATCCCATGGGCCAAATAGAATGGCCTGGCAGACTGGATCTGGCCCATGGGCTATATTTTGCCCACCCCTGGATTAGATGACCTCCAGAGGTCCCTTCCAACACTCATTTTTCGATGATTCCTTGATTCTGTACTTGGGCACTTGAACCTGCAGGTGATGGTAGGTATTTCATGTTGCCACAACTCCTGTCCTACTAAGGTGGCCTTCTGCTTTTGTTTGGCTACAAAATAGCCCCAGCTGCATACAGTGCACCTTCATGTTCGGGCTGTGCTGCATTGCATCAGTGGTTGCATCAGTAGCGTTGCATCACTACTTTTGGTTTAGTGGCCTAAGTCTTTAAATGTACTTAATCCTACAGTCCATACACTTCTTGCTCTTCTGAAGGTTGTAAAGGAGCTGCCACAACCTGGAAAAATTGTTGTGTAGTATGTCTTATTGTGAACCCTCCTTGCCTGAGGACCCTACTTCAAATTCTGATGCTTGCATTTATTAAAGGGTGACAGCACATGAAGTTTTGGATTGAGAGTAGAGAAGGCTTGGACTACAAGTGTGTTATTCTGTGAAAAGATTGATTCTGAGGTATTCACCCTTCACTGGCAATGAGTCTTTGAATGGCTCACAGGAAACGTTTATAGTGTGTTTAAAAAACAAAACAAAACAAAAACAAAAAACAAAAACCTGATCTTCTTTTTAAAGGAAAACTGTCATCTGATGGAAGAGGCCTATCTTCAAACAGTTGAAAATAACACTGATCTCTGATTTTGGCGCACAGACAGCAAAAGGGCAAAGGTGGTTCTCTTCTGCATAGTCTGAAGGAAAAACAGGATAAATTAGCCTGTGTTGTCATGACTAGACCAGCAGTGGTCTTAACCTTTCAGTGCATTCACTGCTGCAACTGTGGTGTAGATATATTTCAGACGTTCCAGATGCTTTTAAAAGACTTCCAGTGTTGTATGAATGATACTGCCCTTTGCTAGTTGTTCTGCTGACTTGAAGGGTGTGAAACAGCTACTTCTCTCATATTTACCATGTGGATTTGTTCTTTCCCAACTTGAGACTAAACCTGTTTGTGCTTATATTCTCGAAGGCCTCTACTGCCTGTCAGATGACTATCTGGTCTCGCAGGTATGTGAGAAACAGATTGTAGTAGAAGAACCTGTTTTTTGTCATTCAGCAACTCTAGAAGATAATGAGTTTGTTATACACCAAACAAAATATTTAATTGCTATTTGGCTCTTACGCCTATCGGCTCTTGTGGAACTGTGTAACAAGAGCATTACCCTTTAAAAAGATTTGTATGCTGCCTCTTGTCGAACATTTACCTTATTAAAGAAAATATTTCTTCCAGTGTGTGATAAAACAGCAGGTTTGAAGGAAACCATCTAGGTTTCTTGGCAGTGAGGTCAAGCAAAGCTGCTGCCAATCTTTTAAGTACTCAAAACATTTAAAATGATAGACATTGGGTTCTTTTTCTGTGTGCTGCTCTGAGCCTCTAGATTGCACTTGTTTCATGTTTTCACACTTTCCCGTATAGCTATGACAGCCTGATTATTTTTTTTTTCTTTTTTTTCTTTTTAAATTAAAGTTGATGTTGTATGCAGGCACCAATTTTGAGTCCTCTCCATTTATGGCTGGTGACATTTACTGGAAAATGAATGCAGTCTTGTTGGTGATAACTTCAAACAGGGCACATCTACTCAGACACTTAACTGCTCAGTACGATAGTTTACTGTGAAGTGCATACATATACTTACTACAAAGTAAACCTCCCTAATCATGAGTAAATTTGCTACCTGCAAGTGCAAGTAGTAAATTTACTTGCAATTAGTAATGGCACAGTAGCACTGCTTCTGGCCAGCTGCCCACTGGGGGCCGGAGATTGCTCCCTGCCCCCTGGAGCTGCCTGTTGCCAGGGTGGGCTCTACCACATGAGCCCAGGTGGGGACTATGTCCCCCTACCCCAGCAGCAGGGAGCTCCAAGCCCACTGCCCCAAGATCACAATCGGGGAGCAGGGGTCTGGGAAAAGGATCTCCCAGTGCCGGTCCTATAATGGCAGAGCTGGTGCTGGGAGATAAGTGTCTCCTAGCACCATCCCCGCATGTGCAAACTTGGTGCTGAGCGATAAGGAGCTCCCTGCTGGCAGGGGCTGGGGAGTCACTATCTGCTGGTGGGGCAGCAAGCTAGCTACTAGCTACCCCACTGGCAGATCAGAGTAGGGGGCTAGGATCTGCCTCTCCCCTGCAGCTCTTTCCAAGTCCCCTGCCCTTGATTAGGAAGCCAGGGCCAGGAGCTCCCTGATGCTGGGGCAGGGAAACATTGTCCCTGACCCAGCAGCTGGCAGCTCCCAGGGCCAGGTGCATTGTCCCTGACCCAGCAGCTGGCAGCTCCCCGGGCCAGGGCCAATGTCCCAGACCCACCCAGGAGACAGCTGTCTCCTGGCCCAGTGCTCTCTGCCAGCCTCTTGGCTAGCACCCAGGGGGAGCTTAGAGCTCCCCCAGTGGTGGCAGGGTCCTACCGTTGGCAACAAATCTGGTCCTGCTTCTCTGCACCAGTAGTTTACTCGTGAGTAAACTGATCCTGGATCAAATGCAGGTGTAGACGTGTCTACAGCGTATGAATGCTATTCATTCACTTGGCTAGTTGGATCCATATGTAGACTGGTTAAAGTTGACATTGAATTAGAAAGATTGTAGCATCTTTCCCCTTGCAATAATTAGGGAGATGTAAAGGTAAACGTAAAAGAGCCACATGCTGATTATTCAAGCTGCTGTTGTTGCCTTTAGACAAAGTGTTGCCATCAGTCCAACAACACTAGAAGCTGCTTAGTTTGCTTATATGCTAAATAAAAACATTTGTTGTTCAAACTACTGTTGCCTTTAGCAATTCGATACGGGCAGATGCAGGTGAAGCTAAATCATCCTCGGATATCGCAGCTTTCAGAGCTGAAACTTCGGTCAACATCTTATGGATAGGGACAGGTACAACAACTGAACCATTCTAAAAATGCCCCTAACTGGGATTGGTTCACAGTTGTCCCAGGTTGGAGGTATTGGCACATTCACTAGGGTTTTAAGTAAAAAGTCACCTTTTAGACATCTTAGTGCTTCAAAACCACCACCAGAGGGTGGTAAAGTACCAAGCCCAGTGTGCCTCCCACTTGCAAGTGCCCAGAGTTTTCCCCTGGATTCCCTGAGCAGGGGAGGAAGACCTTGACTGGCTGAATGCCAAGAGGAAAGAGGAGACAAATATCCCACAATTGCAATTTGGTGCTACCCCTTCTCTCTAACACCGAGTTCAATAAAGTCTACTCCAGCACTTTACTGAAATTTATGTGGCGATAACCTGATCGGGGGTACACCAAAGAAAGGGTGCAAGGTGGCACTGCCTGGATTCCAGCTTCTGCATTCCCAAAGAGCCTGGGCATTCTGGGAGCGTCCCAAGGACTCCACAGCTTTAAGAGTTTCCCTAGAGAGCTACTTAATTAAGTTCAATTGGCAGTGATGTCCCAGGCTGATTTGGAGTAGGAGGTGAGGGTGGAGGGATGGCGAGGTGTGTGGGTGCTTCCTGACCTATGCCTCTGCATTTTGGGGGGGATGGAGGCTCTCCAAGGACTCTGACTTTACAAAAACTTTCCCTTGAAAGCTTCTCGGTTAATTGCAGTTGCCTACCATGGGCCCCGTTCTGTTGCATTCCAGGCTAATTTGAGTTGGTAGACGGGTGACCAGGTCGTGTCGGGGAGGAGGGGCTCCTTCTGCATTCCTAAGGAGATGGGCATAAAGTTCCTCAAACCTCAATCATGCGCTTAATTTCAGGATTGCCACCCCCCTGACAGCTACTGGTTTGTGGCAAACCAGTATGGTACAAGCAGGTTCACAGTGCCAGCGGTGTATTTGGTGAGCAAGAACATGCTGGACTCATGTTTCATTCGCTTCACCAACCCACGGGAAGTTGTGGCTCAGTTTAGCCATATGGGTTTCCCTGTGTTGATAGCGTTGATGGTGTACTATCGTGCACCCTGCACACCAAGCCAGGGGCTACATCATCTGCAAGGACTTCTTCTCTGTGGTGCTGCAGGTCACTAGACTATGAAGGGAGATTCACACATTATGGGGCCATTTTGGATCATTGTTCTGGCACAAATTGTTTAAACTTAGATGGGGCAATGCCTAAGCTGAGGCCCAAACTGAAACACCAGCAGTCTTTCCTGCCCAAGTGCAGGGGGGCTGGACCCAATGATCTGTAAGGACCCTTCCAGCCCCTAACAACTATGAAATTATGAAAATGTGAATGCCAGGTGGTCAGATACACTGCATGATGCCAGGGCATTCTGCAACTCTGGTCTCCTTGAGCTGATGGAGAGAGGGGATCTGGGAGCCTTTCAGTCAGCATCCTCATGGATACAGTGGGATCTGCCCAGGACTCCTTCCACATGAGTACTCTCCAGCATTAGTGGGACTTAGTTCGTGACAGCCTCAAACTGGGCAATTCCTTTTTGGGCCAGAAAGGCACAGCATGCTTTCCATGCAACTGTCACAACTCCTGAAATGCTAACACCAGTGCTGCAAGCTTCTCCACCCTGTTCAGGGCTACTTGTCTCCAGGGTCTGGCTGCCTTTAGGGCTTCAGGGGTATGTTGTGGCCTTGATGTCAGATTCCATCAGGTCTAGAGGCTGTAGGGCTTGCCCTGCATAAGCAGTAGAAAAACAGGCTTTCATTGTGAGCCCCCAGGTTTTACACTGTAGCAGGGCACTGGGGTGCACTTGGTCCTTTAAGGGAGCAAGCAGTCAGAGAGGCTGCTGGCAGGTGGCAAAGGGAGGTAATCAAGGACTCCTGTAACCTGCAGCCCTGAGCCTGAGCAGCTTAAGCCAGCCCTGGGAGCCATGAAGTGAGGAGTTTCTAGTAGCAGAGCAGCAGGGCTCCTGAATGCTAGAAGAAAGCTATTTTGTAGGGCTGTGCAAAGCTTTGGTCCCTGATTTGATTTAGTGGAGGTTCGGCCCAATTCGGTGGCCAAATTTCTGAATCCAAATCGAATCGGAGACCCTTTAGTATCTCTGAATCAAATTGGAGAGATTCGGAAAGATTTGGAGATTCAGACATAGACACAGCTTTAAATGTTTTTTCTACATAACTTTAGGTAGCAGGCGATGCTGGGATGGCTGGAGTGTCCCACAGAAGCGCAGGGGGACTCCCCAGTGTGCTCGGCAGAAGACCTGGAAGTGGACCAGAAACCCTTCTGCTCCACTTCTGGGTCCACCAGGGAGCACGCAGGCCCCCCCCCTGCGCACTTGGCAGCGGATCCAGAAGTGGACTAGAAGGGCTTCTGGTCCACTTTTGGGTTCACCGCCAAGCACTCAGGGGGGGCCCCCCTCATTCCTGTGGGATGCTCCATCTGCTGCACCATCACAGCCATCACAAGCCATGCTGGTACCTCAAGGTATGTAGAAAAAATATTTAAAGCTGTGTCTATGGCCAAATCAATGATTCTCCGAATCGGCATTGAATCTTTGGAGTTAGCCAAATTGAATCAAGGACAGTGATCCGAATCAATGAATTGAATCACTGTGCCTGATTCGGGCTGAATCCGAATCAAATAGAGCCTACGTCGTCACCCCTACTACTTTGTAATAATACAGGCAGGTGGCCCTGGTTTACGTTAATCCTGGAGAAGGCTTGAATACCTGCCAGAAGGCGTGTCCTCTCTATTAAGTTGTACTAGCAGTTTAGTCTGAAGCCCTGAAAAGGCAGGCGAGGCTTACTTAGAGGACCAGCAGTCCAGCAGGGACTGAGAGTGTTGGCTACAAATGTCCAACTCGGGATCCTTAAAATTCTAGTTTATTAGGCGGATTGAAACACTGTAATCATAAACCTTGGGGCTGGTCCCCACGCGCACACACAGTAGCAGGCTACAGAGTCGGGTATACCTATCCTACAAGCGCTGGAGTCTGTCGTTGAGGCTTCTTGCAGCGTGGTGTTATCTTCCATAAGGGGGTCGCTGGTTGGTCCTTTTGGCTGGACAGGTCTGGTCGAGTTGGAGATCAAGAGGGTGCCACTGAGGGTCACTTTTTCACTGCCTTTTATCTGTCCTTGGCAGACTTTGGTGACTCCCCAGTTTTCAGGTTTGCCCAATCCAGGGGTCATTGACCCTCGTGGGACTTCCCCACCCCCCCACCCCCCTCGGTGGCTAC
>NW_005842689.1:303259-314852 GCF_000455745.1 Alligator sinensis | reverse complement strand
GGTTGTTACATTGTCTTCTATTGAGTTCTTCCGTTGGTTGATCTGCAGCTTCCAGGTGATAATTGCTGTCTGCTGCTACAGTGTTACACATTCAATCACTGATTCACTCGCTTTTTCAGGGGCCGGCCTGATACAAGGAAGGGCAGTTTGATTCCTGCCCTTGTTAACATTGTTACAATGTATAATTTATTTATGAAACTAAACACATTCAGTTTAAAAGTTGAAAGGTGAGGAGTATAAAATATAAGCTACAAATGCCATGGCACACAAATAGATAAAAATACCAAACTACAAGGGGAGATACAAAATGCGCACACACAAATTTTAAAACACAATTCCTTATCTTAAAGTGAAAGAGAGAAGAAGGAAGAAAAGGTAGAAAAAGAGAAACATATCCAAAGAGGAGAACAAATGCAGGCAAGAGAAAAAGGGGGCTTTCTGCTACAAGAGTGGGACCAGCCAGGCCCAGTGGGCCAGCAAGGGGCTGGGAATTGTGTGAGAGACCAGAGGGTCTGGCAGCCCAGAGAGGAGCTGAGAGATATGAGGGACAAGAAAGGGGCCAAAGGAGGGACCAGAGAGTCTGGCAGCCCAGAGTGGAGTCAAACGAGGGGCTGAGGAGTCCAGCAGCCTAGGGAGGGGCTGAGTGAGAGACTGAGAGGCTTGGAGACTTGATTGGGGCTGTGCGGGAGACCAAGTGGTCAGAGGGGCTGGACGAGGGCTGCGCGAGTATAAGCAGGTGACAAAGAGAATGTCCCTGATGATGCCACCTGTGAGGTTTGGGCCACGGTGTAGGGGAGGAACAGAACCATGCAAATAGCCCTTAAGGCTACAGGTGCCTTGCAGAGGCCCGGTCAGGCTGAGAGGGCCTATTTGAGCCCAAGGGCATAGTTGAGACTAGCACGGGTGCAGGGGAACCCTGTTGGAGATTTGGTAGAGCAGGGGATCACTCTAAGGCCAGTAGGCAACCTTCCTTATTCAACCTTTAACAAGACCAAGGTGTGGTGGGTGAGCAAAATTGAGGGACAGCAATATTAGAGCCAAGCAGGAGCCACACTGCCACCAGGGGCATCACAGCCACCCCTTGGGACTTGGACCTGCTACATACAGACTCTCCTACATTGGATGTCTGTTCTGCAATCCCACTTGCATTCCCCCTTCTGGCTTCCAGGAGGGGTAAATCACAATTCCCCTTGCTCCCTATTAAATGTCTGTATGAGGGTCCTGCACTCCACTAGCTCTTATCCTTTAACTTCACTGGGACATAGCCTGAGGACTTGGATGGGAGGATGCAGCTAGAGGTGAAAATTGACAGGGCTGTAGCTGCCAAATTTCTAGGGGGGTGGGGGTGTGGCTGATATTCAGAGCACCCCAGAACCAGATGCCCCATCCCAGGATCCCCAAATCCTGCATGCTATGCTCCTGCCCAGCTAGCAGGAGAACTGGCTGAGGTTTCTGAAGTGGTTTCAGACCAGGCTTGTGGGTCTCCCTGCTCCCACCCTCAAAAATAAAAGGTAAGAATTCTAGGTAATAGTCCATTGATGAGTCTTCATTAAGCACTGCACTGTGCTCTTAGTGGGGAGGGATCAGGGGAAGGGAGCTGCTCCCAGGTTTCACTCTGGGTGCAGACAGAAGTGACAATTTTTTTCTATTCTGACCACAGAAAACAATTTATAGCTGTGACCAAAAACAAGTGCATGGCTGCAGACAGTTTTAAAAATGGCCAATTGAATGAAAAGCTGACCCCTCATAGCATGGGATATCAGATAAAGATGTTACAAAATGTAGCATCTTCTGTAATGTGTGGCTGCTGAGTTCCCAACCTGTTGCTGTTTTCAGAATGAGAGCGGGGAAAGGAAACAGAAGTTCAGTCTCAGGGGTTTTCCACCCCCATGGAGGGTGGGGTGGGTGTATTGCGGCCCCCTCCCCCGGTGAATTCACACACCCTTCAGCACCAGCTGGGGAGGCTCAAGAATGAGCTCCTTCCATTGCCTTTCCCTTCTCCTAGACTAAAAACTGTGAGCACTGGCAGAGAGCTTGGCCACTTCCATGGAAACCAGGCTGCAGGCTCCCAGCTCCAGATAGATTCCCCTGTCCCCTGAACCAACAGTGAACTTGTGTTTGGTCTGGGGTAATGTTATAACTCAGAGCACTTTGGAGAAATCATTCTAGGTTACAGCTGGGAGCTGCAGTCCTGTCTGCACACTCTGGTGTACAGATCCTGATGGTGGGGAAAGGGCTAGCAGCAGGTGGGGGTAGGATCTGGTTTTACAGCCTTCAGTGGCAGATAAGTTTTTATGAGAGATCCCAGTCACTGAGCTAATAATAGAGGGGGCTGTCAGCATGGATGAGCTTTGAGGAGGGTGGGCCTTTAACACAAGTTACCAGCTCAGAAAACTGTCAAGTACTCCATGAGGCAATGGCAGGCAAGGTTTTTTGGGTACATGTGATATCCTTTAGTAGATCAACTTAATTGTTGGGAAAATTGTTCTTTGCAAGCTTTCAGGCACAAGCACCCTCCTTCAAGCATAGGGAGAGTCTGCTGGTGTTTTGTGTGCTCTTCTGGGTAGAATAGAAATCTCTGGAGGAGTGTCCTTGTTGAGTGAAAGCCCTTTTGAGATTTGCAAGGTGATGATTGCAGGTCCTCCAGAGAGATGGATTGCACTTTTGAAAGGTCCACTGACATATCACATGAAGAACTGCTGCAGTACAAAAAGGAAATCCCTACGAATCGCACACTGTTAGTTATGACATACCGTCCTTCCCTGGAACCTATACAGAAAATCCTCAAACAACTGCAACCCATACTAGAAAACCCAGTTCTTAAAGAGATCTTCCCAGAACCACCCATCCTAGCCTTTAAGAAAGCACCGAACCTAGCAAACCTCATCACCAGAAGCAAATTTCCTATGGCCCAAAACGCACCGAATGGATCCAGACCATTCTGGGACAAAAAATGTAAAATCTGCCAACACGTTTCCAACACTCCCACAATAACTGCACCCCACAACAGAACCTTCACCATTCCTGGATCTTACACCTGCATCTTCAGAAATATAATATATCTCATCCAGTGCACTGAATGCCCTGATGGAAAATATGTAGGCAAAACCAAACAACAACTGCATACCAGAATGAATGCCCACTGAAAATCTGTCAGAGACAAAAATATCCAATTACCTGTGGGTGCACACTTCTCACAAGATAACCTCTCTCTCTACAATCTCTCAGTTCTAATCCCCAAAGGGAATTTACAAAATACCTTTTGTAGGCGAGCCTATGACCTTCATTTAATAAATCTACCGGATGCAAAAAATCATGGGCTGAATATAGACATTGGACTTATGGCACATTATCAGATAGCAGGCAGGTTATAACCCCAGGTCACCTCTCTACGTTTTACCAGCTACATTCTATCACAGGTCTACATTCCCCACCCCTCTTCCCCCGCTACTGACCTGTCTCACACCTATGGTCTCCCATCACCTCTGATCTTCACTGTGACACGCTTGCATTTTCACAGGCCTGGATTTTGCATATTGGCTTCTATTCCACTCAGGAAAGCACACACACACCAGCAGACTCTCCCTCTGTCTGAAGAAGGATGTTTGTGCCCAAAAGTTTGCAGAGAACAATTTTTCCAACTACTTACTTGGTCTAATAAAAGGTATCAGATTTACCCAAAGACCCTTGCATGCCTGTGTCCTTAGACTAACATGGCTACAACCAACTCCCCATGAGGCAATGGGTATTCAGAAGGGTTGTAAATTCAATGCTGGGGCAATGAAGTGGGCTGTTTAGCTGTGTTCCCCACCCCACTTCCTCCCCAGCACTGCACCACAGCCTACCCTGGTCTGAACATCCCTCCCCTCCACCCCCCACTTATCCCCAGAAAAACTGATACCAGCAAAGGAGAAACTGAGGCACAGGCCATGGGTTATGTGAGGAGTACTTAAAGGCAGAGACATGAATCTCTATGCAATTGAATGTTAACGCAATGCAAATTAAAGGGGAAAAAAACATTCTGCACACAATACTGCCTAGTTCATAAAAGCTTTCCCCTCCCACCCCCAGATGACTCACTCCTGTGCTTCTGACCTGAGCGTCTCTCCCCTTGCCAGCCCAGTGTACCCCTTGGCAGCCACAGGTTGCTAACCCCGGGACTAAAATACTTCTGGGGTCAGTATCAGGAAGGGTTTTCAAGACATGAATATTTGGCCCTGATATTCTAAAACAGAAATTATCTCGTGCTTGGATTTGGAAGGGAGGAGGATGGGGTGTGTGTGCAGCAGATATGTTGGGTACCAGGGGTGGGCACTGCAAAACCCACAGGGTTCCTAGTGCTCCCACCACCAGGGCAAGAAGAGAAACTGAGGACCTTTTGAGTCCCTGAAGCAGGTAAGGGCCTTTCTTCCCCCACCCTCCCTATACCCTTCCCTCTAGTGCTCAGTAACATCTCCCCATCCTTTCCACTTCCTTCTTCTCTCCCACTCCAACAGGGTTTTCTTAGGGCACAAACCCTGCTATATCTCTTGGTGCAGGAAGTAGGGGACACACCTGCTACTGGTACTGTTCCTGGCCAAGCCCAGCACCTGTGTAGAAGCTCTTCATGGGGGTGGGACAGAAGCATCCCTGAGGTTTTACTCAGGTCAACCAGAGGTTGAAAATACCCTAGAATTACAGAATGTGATATTAGCAATAAACATCTGAGGCTCTACAGCCTCCCCCCAGTGGAGTTAACTCCTCTTGTACAAAGTGGATGTAAAACACCACTAAATATTCATGATAGTGCTATACTTTACATTCAACTGGCAGAGGTTTAACTATTTATTGATGGTGCAAGAAAAAAAAGAACCAGCTCCTCTGTCTTTTTTCAAAGCTACTGGGTAAATGAATCTCATTGACTCTAGCTTCTGAAAATCAAGCATAGGGAAAAATCATTCACACATACCTGTGTTTATCAGTCTATTCACACGAGTAATTTCACTGCAGCTGAGAAGTCTATTAGCATGTTCAAAATTAAGGATAGCATAATGGGTTCAGAGTCAGAGTTTAGTCTCATGTTTGGATTGAGGGAAGAGTGCTTCAGTGGGCTGCATTGAACTCCTTTTCTGACTACTGCCATTTGGGGCTTGAGATTTCAATAAAGGTCACAGTGCTGTATGGGAGAGGGATTTCCCTTTCCGATATTTGTCACTGGGCAGCATTGACTAATGTTCCTGCCTGTGTCTGGGATTTACCTTGATACCAAGATATTAATATCTGGTTATTTGAGACTGGAGATGCAGAAAGCCTGTGATTTACAAGAAATAGAGATCTATCTGTAGCATAATATAAACACGCTCAGGGATTTTTGACAGCCACAGCTGTTCTAAAGCAGATCCCAAAGCATTCTAATTGTGCAATGCTGGGAATGCCAACTAACATAATTTCCAGGAAACTACTGCCAGCTTGAATACAACCCACATCAACATGCCACCAGGGGTCAGCAATGTCTTGCGGCAGAGTGCCAAAAACACCCACAACCTCAACTTGTAAGATATCGGCGTGCCGTGGGGAGATGGTAAGGGAACACTGAGGGGCCCAATCCCTTTTGTAGCAATGAAGCCCTGGCTCCTTCCCCACCAAGGTGCATGTGCCAAGCGAAATGCCTTTGTGTGCCACGCTCTGGCACCTATGCCAGGGGATGCCTACTAGGGCTGTGAGAAGCTTTGGTCCCTGATTCGATTCAGCGGAGATTCAGCCTGATTCAGTAGCCGAATGTCCAAATCTGAATCGAATCAGACCTTTGAATCTCTCCAAATCGAATCGGAACCCTTCAAATTGATTCAGAGAGATTTGGAAAGATTCGGCAATTCGGCCATAGACACAGCTTTAAATGTTTTTTCTTCATACCTCTGGGTACCAGGCGTCTTGTGAATGTTGCAATGCTGGGGCAGATGGAGCATCCCACAGGAGTGTGGGGGCTCCCCAGTGCGCTCGGCAGCAGACCCGGAAGTGAACCAGAAGCACTACCGGTCCACTTCCAGGTCCGCCTGGGAGCACGCCGGGGGACCCCCCTGCACCCTCCGGCTCAGCAACTAGTGCCTCCTGGGTCTGGGGGGACACCCGGGGTCCCCCCGCAGCTGATTATTGAGCTGGGGGGCATGGGGGGGGGGCCCAGCACACTCCCTGGCAGACCCAGGAGTGGACCAGAAATACTTCCTATCCCCTTCTGGGTTCATCGCTGAGCACACAGGGCGGGGAGTAGGGGGGGCCCTGCGCTCCTGTGGGACACTCCATCCGCCGCACCATCGCAGTATTCATGAGCCATGTTGGTACCTCAAGGTATGTAGAAAAAACATTTAAAGCTGTGTCTATGGCCGAATTGCTGATTCTGCAAATCAGCATCAAATCTCCAGATTTGGATTCAGCCAAATCGAATCAGGGACAGTGATCTGAATCAATGAATCAAATCACTGTCCCTGATTCAGGCCGAATCCAAATCAAATAAGGCCCGCTTTGCACACCCCTAATGCTTACTCCCATTGGTGATACATCGGGGGGTGCACACAGGTGCATGTGCATCCCTTGAGTGTGGCAGTGCACCCCACATGAAAATGCACCGCTGAGACTGTCAGCGGTGCCTGCGGGTGGTTGCTGCTTGCTGCCCCCCCATCGCTGACACTACCTGCGGTGTCTACGGGTGGTCAGCAATCACCATCAGCATTTGTGCGTGGTCACTGACCTATGGTTGGTGCTCGCCACCCCCCCTCCTGCTGCCGAGAGTGCCGGTGGCATCTGCAGGAGCTCCCCGCTTCCTGCCACCATGCTCCCGCCACTGTCAGCACCGCCATGCCTCCCCAGCCGCCAAAGGCAAGCTTTGTTCATGCCTACCCCTGTTCCAGACAATTAAATGTCTCCAAGTGAAGGCCATAGATACCAACTCTGTAGTAACAAATTCTTTAATAAATTGCAAGAAGTCTAATAATATTGTGGTTGATAAACTAACGTGGTACATGGAGAAGGAAAAAGCTAACTGGTCAGATTCTATTCCATCTATTAGGCACATAAACAGACTTAGTCACCTATTCACATCTTCTCTCATATACTTCATTTCCCCCTCTACACATCCTTAATGTGGCAGAGCCACACAACTGGTTTATCATTGATGCTTGCCAGGTCTTCATCCTGGGTGTGTGGGTGTGCTACACATGTGAGGAAGCAGTTAGCAGTCTGTGGTGCATCACCACATTCACATATCGAACTGTCTTTTAAGCCAATCTTATAGTGTGTGGCATTAAAGCATCCAGCTCCAGAGTGAATCCTGTTTAGTTTAGTGCATGTTGCGGGGGATTCTCCCATATATAAGTTCATAAGTACAAATAAAAACCTCAAATTGTTCTTGTCCTTACAAAATCTCACAGGAGAATCAACCAAGAAAAGGACTCAAAGGATTAAACACATAATATTAAAATAAAGATTGCACTGAAAAGATTTGATTTCTTATGTTTACTGAAGTATTTTTTGTGCATACAAGAAAAACATCCATATTTTCAGGGGGCCTAGTTATTGGTCACCCCCACATATAAGCTGAGTGAATTGTTATCATTCTTTTAGACAAAAAAAGGTCAGCTTACAACTGGAACAATATGGCAATCCCTTCTGACATAGAAATAGCCCCTACGTGGGCTTAACATGTTGACATGCTGAGTGAAGTGAACAGGAGTACACACACAGCCACAGCCATGCTCAGGAAAGTGGGATGAGGGGAAAGGGAGAATGAAGCACACCACCCCTAGTAGCTCGGGGAAAAGAGATGTAGAGCCTCTGGCTTGTTGGGCTCTGGCACCCACATGGGAAATAGAGGTTACACCGAGCCCCTGACAAAGGAGAGGGTCTGGGGCATTGCAGAGAATCCCTGAAATAGAGGGAGAAGAAGACAGAACAAGAGTGTGTGTGGGGGGTACAATAGAGAGAGACAAAGAGCAGCTGGTATGAGCAATTACTTAAGCCTCTGGGTGCACCACAGAATATGAACTACTTGGACAAAAAAAAATTCACAGTCTGAGGGACAAATCCCTTTTTGGCTCCAACTCATGATTTTTTTAAGCTTGGGGTTGATGGAACTACTGACACAAGAAATACAAGCCCTCAGAGTGAGAGCAACAGCTGCAGCACGCTGCCATAGATAAATTGCTGGGATGGCAGGCAACACTAGCTTCCTAAACTCATTCATCATTCACTCTATAGGACCGTTCCCTCAGCCAGTGTCAACTGGCAAGGCTGCAGGGATGTCAGTGGTAGCATGCTGATTGATACTACTGAAGGACTG
This sequence comes from Alligator sinensis, assembly GCF_000455745.1. NCBI lineage: Eukaryota > Metazoa > Chordata > Crocodylia > Alligatoridae > Alligator > Alligator sinensis. Next base: position 306,541 of record NW_005842689.1, on the reverse strand, counting down.
GCCCCAAATGTGTTTAGTAACATTATTCACTGTGTTTTTGGGAGAGAGGTTTGTGTGCATTTTTACCCAGAAGACAAGAAGGAAAGCCTGGATTCCAACAAAACTATTTATTTATAAAATGTGTATACCATCACGAAATTATTTTGATGTATTATTTACAAACATAAACAAAATTCACAAAATGTATCTTTATTTCTTAGGAAAAATGCCACTTGAATTCAATGTGTAAATACTACTTCAGCTATATGATAGGTTGTGCCCCAGCATCACAATTCTTATACAAACTGATAGTCTAGAGAATGACAGTCCCTATTAAGTCATGTTACACAAAGCATTATGTGGCTTTCATTAGTTTACATTAGAGCCTATTATATCAGAGTCAGACAAATTTTAATGGAGTGTCATAAAATATGAATGATTTACCCATCTGTTTTCTGCAGTATTATCCTGGTAAATATTTTTGAAGACAAGGGAGGACATAGAATTTTTCATTCCTAAATCATGGCCAAGTTCTAAGTCCCCAATAATTAGAAACTTTAAACTCTTTTGTTATTTATACTATTATTGGATAGCCAACGTGCAAAATGAAGATAGGTTCTTAAGCTATGTCACAATTCCTTATCTTCTCTGGGGTTTGCCCCACACTTCCTTGTGGGTGCATCACAGCTGCAAACAAACTGAAACACAGCAGTGCAAGGCACAGTTGGAAAGACTTGTCAAGAGCTCACCCCACCTGAGGGCAGGTAAGTGCCACCAGCAGCAATGCCCAGGAGTAGTTTTGCACACTCATTTTCTTTGAGCTTTGTTTGATTTTTTCATGAATTTCTGGAAGGAAAAAAAATACCACTGTTAGTTTGTTTTAGCTTTCTACAGGTACTGTTTCTTTGGACTGTGTTCCATTGCATCTCCAGTATTTCAAAAGCATTATAAAGTTGGGAAAGTATCTATATATAGACAGATGATTTATCAGATGCAGCATATGAAAAGCACATGTGCCTCAGGTCAGATAGGCCAGACTAAAACTTTTACTGCATAGTATCTTACTCTAGGAATAGTCCACTGAAATAGGCTGAACCACACATAGAAGAGAGTAATGCTCACTGTCACTAAAGGCTCCATGTGTGGCTCACAGTGAATTGGTAACAGCAATGGGAAGAGATTATAGAAGCTTTGACTGTCAAGACCATGCTGTAACCAACACATGAAACCTTTTGGTCAATGTGATACAATTAAGGTATACCACAAACCCCACAGTTGAAGCAGATAGTATCAAACCATGAGTACAAATATACTGATGTGGGCCATGTTTATGATTTGATTTTTCCTTTCTCATTTACAAAACCTCTGGCCAGTTCCAGGACTGAATACCATGTCTTCTCATCACCTGCCACCAATCAAGGCCATTAACATGATGTTTCCAAAAATCTGGCTTTTCTGTTTATTAAAAATTTGCATTCAGCCAGACCTGCTATAGAAAGGTTATAAGTCAGTGTCAGGTTTAATTCCTCTTGCAGTATATAGTATTCTCCCCTGCACTGGAGTTTGTTTTAACAGAAGAAATTAATGCATATTAATCTGGGCTGTGTTGTATCTTTGTTTTCTATCAAAGCTGAGTCTCTACTAACTGGTAGAAGATTAAAATTTAGAATCTCATCCAGCTGCAAGTGATGTCAATGTTCATACTTGAATAGCAAGAAAATCCAATTATATCTAACTTAAATCAAATGCATGCACATTATAATGATTTAAAATTAGGAGCAAATAAGATCTTGACTTGGTTAGAGCTGAACTTCAGGCAGAGAAATTTGATTACTTGGAGTCTAACATTTGACTTGGACTCAGTTCACAGTTTGAAAACTATGGTTCAGTTTTTAAAAGAAAAGGATGAGAAACCAATGTTTCAGGACTTCCATGAACTTCACTGAAATGGCATCTTCTCAGTCCATGGCATCTTGCAATCCCAAAATCAACATTGTCAATCCCAGGGTTTTGAGAGCTATGAAAGAGGTACTAAGAGTACAGCAGAGACTAGCAACAGTGTGGACAATTCTGTATCCTAGAAATGTCCAACAGTGGAATTATATCAAGTGCAAGGATCTGAGGGAAAAAAGTAGGATGCCCTAATGTCACTTTTACAGCCCCCTAAGAGCTGCATCAAAAGCTCAGCAAAGCAGTATAGCAAAGGCACAAGAAGCACTCTGGTGAGCTACCTGTATCATCTGCCATGCTTGTGGAGACTTGTTGTTCAGACACTTCTGCCCTTTCCCCTTCAATGTGACTCTGTCAGAAAAAAAGATGAATAAATATCTCAGTGCTGGCAGAAATGTGACATTTCTGGACAAACATGAAATCCAACCCATTATGAAATGTGCACTACAGACAGTATTAACTGGTCACTCACATCACTTCAATGTGATCGCAGCTGTTGCTTGGACCATATATTTCAACCTTTGCAACGCGTTTCGGGTGCACAGTGGGCATCCCTGGTCCTATGCAAAGACAGCGTCCTCTTCTGCTGGTCATTGATCCTAATATGGTTAGAAATACAGTTGAGCATGAGACACTTATAATGAACTTATCAGTCCCAGAGTTTCCTTCACTTACGTGTCAGAAGAGAAGGAGAGATGGAAAGCTGAAGAATATTTTGCCTATTGCTTTCATCTGAAAGCTGTATTTTTATAGCTGAGAGCAGAAAATCACTTGGCAAATACCATTTTTTCAGCAAAATTTAAATATTGTTTAAAAAACCAAATAAACATTTAAACAACTGAATAACTGCTCTAATGTTCTAATGAATATTAACATACAAGAGAATATTATCCAGTCCTTTAGTGAAGATCATCTCATCATAGTCTGAGTATGAATCTATACTTCATTCTGGACAAACCAATTATCTGTAGGCAAAAGTCACTTAAACTAAGATGACATAAAAATGGAGATCTTTTCCTCCTTTATCTTCCTCTGCATTATCAATAGCACAAGCCCTCAGCTGCCTCTGGTCTGCTGCTTCAAGTGCTTCCAGATGTTGTGTCAGTGCAGCAGCTAAAAGAACTAATCTCTGAGACTAATTAAAGATATCAGATTCACCCAAAGAACCTTGTCTGCCTAATCTCTGAGACAGCACTTTTAGGGCATCAAATGTCATTTAACATGGGTTCCTTGGCATTTGTTGGAGCTGAAAAATTGAGGGTTTTAAGACAAATTCCTAGATAAGTGTGTGAGGAATAATGAAAAGAAATGCAAGAAGAAGATAAATACCTTGCACCACAGCCATCAGCAGAA
>NW_005842689.1:298834-303228 GCF_000455745.1 Alligator sinensis | reverse complement strand
AGGAATGAAAGAAGAATCAAAGGCTTCATATTTGGCTCTGCTGCTGAGAGATGTCTCCTCTTCTCACTGCTCCTTTCCAAGTGTGGCAGAAAAAGGAACCTTTGAACCTGTATTTGTAGGGCTCCTCGGGATTTCTGAGCAAAGGCTTTGGGAATTTCCTTCTGTCATCATCCGTTCTCTGTTCCATTCACTTAGTAGGCAAAGATGTGCTAGTTTCATTTTTGATTTAAAAGAAACCTATCTCCTTCCCCTCAGTTCAGGGAGCTGGTTATTCTTTGGTGACTGCATTATCTAGTTTTATATCAGCAGGCATCTGTTCCGTGCTCTGGAATTAGACAGTCAAACTTCTCTATTTTTTTTTAAATCTCTTTTTAAGAAAGGAGAAGTATATATTTGTAAATATTCTATTAAAATAAAAAAAAATAAGGCTCCAGTTATAGACAGATTGAGAATTACTCTTCAGCATTAAAGACTGAGGATATGCTTATATGGTCTCCAACTTATGCCCGTTCTTTATGCACCCAAATTAGGAATCATAGGGCATTTGTACACAACACGGGGGTTTAATTCTCCCTAAATTGAAGCAGTGTTTTTTTAAAAACACCGCTTCAATTTAGGGCAAAGTAAATCCCTGTGTTGTGTACACCCATGTTGGAGCCCAATCCTTACCTGCTTCTCCAGCAGCCGGGAGGGGAGAGTGAGCTGCTGGTGGGAAGAGTGGTCCCTGAGCTGGGGGGAGAGGGGCTGGTGCTTCCCTCCACAACAATGGCAGCCCACCCGCCAGGTGACACCCACCCGCAGGCACCTGGCTTGGGCAGTCCCGGGGGGCACCGCAGTTGTGGAAGGAAGCAATGGGCCCCCGCACAGCTCAGGCAGGCAGCCGGGCTCTGGGGAAAATAAAAAAAAAAAGATCAGGCTCACCACTTTTTTTTTCTTCTTCTGTGGAGCCTGCCCTCCCGGGCTGCTGCCAGGCTGCCTGCATGGTCTGCCTGCACAGCCCCTGAGCCACACGAAGCCCGGTGCTTCCCTCCACGGCTGTAGAATAGGAAACTAAAAACTCCTCAGAGGTGTTTTACTTTTCAGCGCCCCAAAGTCATTTGCTGCTTCCCAAAGTCATTTAAGGCGCATTATGCCGCTGAATGTGCTACAGCAGCTGGAATTAACACACAATACGCTGCCGAATGTGCAAACAGCAATGCCATTAAAGTGGTGCAAAAGGCATTTAACCTGCTTTACACCCGCTTTAAAGTGTTGCCTACAAACGCCCACAGGTAGTTTCTGAGTGGACTGAAATAGCTCATTGTGGCCCTAGGAATCAGATCCAGAGAAAGCAAAATAGAAAGTGTATGAGACAATGGCTTGGTAATGTATCAAAGAACATGATTAGGGTAATTAACATGTAGATACCAGACCTGAGAAACCTGTGTTTATTTACCAAAATAAACATGCATCCTAAGGAACAGAATGGGAAATAAAGATGGAGAGATAATTATAAGGGATTTAACGAAAATCTTTTAGAGAGAAGTGTAGGCATGACAGCTGGGCCAGGAGAACGAAAGAACCATAGTCAGGGAGTCTGATAAATGGTCTGGGAAAAATTGTCAGGTTTGCCAGGTGCTGGAAACACAGATCGAACTCACTAGGAAGCTGCTTCATGTAGAGAGTAGTAGCAAGGTACTTCTGTGCTGTGTTGTGTATTTGTCTCCAATCTTAACAGTTATTTTTTTCATTTTTTATATGGTATGTAATAAAACTTATTATTTGTTTTATATCCTGCTGATTGGCTCATGACAAGAGTGATTTTCAAGGAAACTGACAACCACATGCATTCCATTCGGACAAGAACAGTGGACCTTAATCTTTTTGCAGAACCTGGGAGGAATCTGACAGGTAGCAGAGCCTTCCTCCACTGATCTGTATGGTCTGGTCAGGATGCTGGTTAGACTGAGATTTTGTCAAGAAGAGTCATCTTCTTGGAACAAAATCTGGTTGAAGCACTACATATGCACAGAAGAACAGCTGGAGAGGGGACTTGGAGCTCCAGGATCACTCCTCAGGTTGTCACGAGTGATCACGCTGGATATAGCTGAAATTCTTATAGATTTCCAGTTCCTTCGTTAAATTCTTGGGTTCAGTTACCTCCTGTGACGAGTAATTCCATAGACGCACATTGTGCAATGCAACATTTCCTCTTGCTATTTCCAGAAGTCATTACTTTCAACTTTTAAAGAAACTCTTGGCCTTGTGTTATAAGACAGGAAGTGTTTTTTGTGCATATGTATGATTTTTTCCCCCAGTTTTTACTCTCCTTCCATTTACCTTCATAGCACCAGAACTCCCATTCCTGGATGGAATTCCTCATTGGCTAAGGAGACAAGATGTGCTTATTGCAATACCCATATTCTTACGGCCCAGAGGAGTGTTGCCCCGTGTCAAGATGTTTCCTTTCTGGGAACCCAAAACAAGTATTAAATATGCAACAAGTTTTATGAGAAGGCCAACTCCTCCTACAGAAAATCAATTAGTGTTTGGTATAATCCATGACAGAGAACTCAGAGGATTCCATGCAGACTAAGTTAAATTCTACTTTCATTGCATGTGTTGAAAGCATCACAGAAGTCATGGTATCACACTGTGTGACTTTATGGTTTCTATGATGTACTGCAAGATGATCCAAAAGGCAAATGATGGAACCTTTAACATTTAGTTCAGCCACAAAAACAGGCTCAATCTAAGGAAATGCCTCTTACTGTATTACTTCAATAAGACGTTAAAACCTAACCATGTGGGCACTTTCTCCTCTCCTGGTGGTCCTGAACAGTCTAACCCAGGGGCGGGCAAAATGCAGCCCATGGGCTGGATCCAGCCTGCCAGGCCATTCTATCCAGCCTGTGGGGCCCCTAAAAAATGTAGTAAATTAATATTTATTTGCTCCTGGTTGCCTGTCAAAGATGATGGGAGCTGGAGCAGTAGGATGCAGGAGGAGTTGGCAGGATCAAGCAGCCCAGCCTGGCCCCACTCTAGCTATTTCCCTGCCTTCCTGCCCCTGCACTGCTCCAGCACCACGTGGCTCCTGGCTACATCACTGGATCGAGGAGCATGGGGCCCACACTGGTAGGGTGTGTGTGTGTGTGTGTTTGTGTGTGCAAAGAGGAGCAGAGTGTGTATGTGTAGGGAGGGGCAGTGTGTGTGTGTGTGTGTGTGTGTGTGTTCATAGGGTGAGTCCCCCATGCACACCCTCTGTACACATGCACCCCCCCCTTGTACTACCATACACAGACTCCCACACCCCCTTACACACCCCAGCCCCACTATCCCCCACACACAGTCCACCACAAACCCCATACCCACCCACACTCCACATATCCACCCAAACATCCACATACTCCCTTACCTCACATGCACGACCCCCACAACTATCTACCCCGAAATACCCACACCCTCCCCCAAACCCCACATACCCACACACCCTCAGCCTCCCACAAACCTATACCCATCCCCATGCCCCCCACAATATACAAGTGTAAGACTTCATTTTAAGCTATTGTGCAATCACCTGTATGTACACTACACAAACACATGTAAAAACATTTTTAAAATAAAATTAATGTTTTAGATGTTTGTTTTTTAGAATATAGTTTGGTATTTTTCTGGTTCTGAGATGGCAAAACCTCTTGCTGAAAGGAGTACTTCTGGGGGCAAGGGGAGGGACGTCTGGTGGCAAAGGCCAGGGGTTAAGGAGTGGGACTTCTGGTCACAAGATGATGACCAGGGGGCAGGGCACCTGTCAAGGGGTGGGGCTACCCATGGGGCCCTCAACAGCTTGCCAAAACTCAGCAAGCGGCCCTTCACCTGAAATAATTGCCCACCCCTGGTCTAACTGCATCAGCGGTGCTGCCAGAGCTGGAAGGATACTTGCTTCAGAACTGACTGTACCACCCAGGTAGTGCAAAAGTGTCTTCATGGCCCTCCAGCTTGTTACCAGGCAGTACCAGAACCCTCATGCCAAGCAGCAGAAGTGGTGATTGTAGTGGCAGAAAGGAGGTCATAGAACCATAGAGAATCATTGAGAAGTAGAGTTGGACACCACCTCTCTGTTCATCCAAAGGTCCTTCTTCCACAAAGAGGCATTGCATGTACATGTACTCAATGGTGTCACCAGAACTGGAGCTGTGCCAGCAAACCATTTGAGTGTACAATAGGCCTTTATTGTCACTGCAGCCAGATGTTGAATGCACAGGCTTAGCCAAGACTCTAAAGGTGTGCCAGCATCACTAGTTAACAATGCATAAAGAGCATGCCCTGTAAGCAACCTAGTTCTTCTGGAAACCCCCCCACAATGGGTTCTAACTCCAGGTTATTTACCCTAGCACAGGCTCTTGCTTTTTGGCTCT
>NW_005842689.1:275565-298803 GCF_000455745.1 Alligator sinensis | reverse complement strand
CCTCCAGGTTTACTGTCCTGGCCCTAATAATGAGGACTAACCCCATGATTCAGTTCCCAACACCCAGAATAAAAATAGCAAGTACTTAGGAAAATGTAAGGCAGAACAGGGATGTTTCTAGTAAGTTTTAGGTCCTTGCAGGGTTTTCTTGAATTGCAGTTCAGTTTTAAGCAACAATAGTCTACCTCAGTCCAGTTCTGGACAACTAAGTCCTTCTATGAACCTGGCCCCATGCAAAACTACTTCTGCAACACCTAGAAGTCTCCCTGGAGGCCAATGAGTGCTGTGGGCACTCAACAAAAATGAAAAGTGGGCCTTCTTAATTTCACCATCACTGCAATGAAAGAATATTTATGCCCAGAGTCACTGCCCATTGAAAGCAAAGTGAACCTTCACATTACCTTCAGGAGCTTCTGGAACATACCCATTTCCATGTTAGGAAGATGTTGGAATAATCAGTCCATGCTTGCACATCACTTGGACCCTGCTCGCACACCACCTGGACCCTGCTCAGGGTGTGACCTATGTAATACCTGTGACCTAAGGAATAAAAACATTTATTTCAAAATGGATTTACAGCACTGCAAATGCTTCAGTATCGATTTCCGTAAAACAGATATTTCTTAATTACAGGTAATTGCCCTTAGATAGACATTGGAGCAACAAATCACAGGGCTCATCAAAGATTACACTTTCAAACTCACTCCTGATACTTGCTTGTCCTTTGAAGCTTCATGGTTTAGATGTGCAGATTGAAAATAGAACTGCATTCTGGTGCTAGGGCAAGAATAGAGTCTGCTAACAAGTTCCCAGTTTTTAGGTGGAACCGATAGCTATCTGGACATAATCCATACCCGAACAAAGCTGTTGCACCCTATCCAAGGTGATTTCAATATCTACACTTAACCTCCTCTTTCATACCAGAGAGCTTTGGACTGATGTGCTGCACAGTCAACTCACATGGGACAACTTCTGGTGCCTCACTTATGTGCCATAATGAACAGCAAGTCGCTGAAAGAAGCTAGTGCAGATCTGCAGTGGGGATTAAATACTATGTCTGCTGATTTCCACAGAGCAATGACAATTTAGGCTGGTTGTGGATCTGTCCCTCTTTTTGGAATAATGCAGAGCTGTGATGGGCACAAACACGTGGAAGTGAGATCTGAATGATTATGGCTAGTTTTCTGGTCATCTCCAGATTAGCATCCACACTGAGGCTAAATCTGTATCTTTCCAGTCTTAAGAGCTGTAGTTCTAGCGTACAGAACAAGGTACATCCACTTTTCAACATGAGAACAGTGATTTGCTAATCCTATGTATACCAATGGGCAAGTAGCTGCAACGGCATTCTTGTCTTTTACTGCTGCACAGAAATTGAAGGCCTTACAAGGACAGTCAGATGGTCAACTGTCTGTCAGTATTGTTATTATGACTAAAAGGGTTAGGGAGAGAGGCTATATCAATAATTTAATAGTTAAAAAAGACTCAGAAACCAACACTTTTGTGTGTCTGGATATTTTGCTTTTTTTAGCTCCTTCCTCTTACTGCTTTCAAGCTGACAGAACTCCTACAGGAATGGATATTATAGAATATCTGGAAGCTAAATAAAGAGATAAAACAGGCAACCACAGTGTGTGCTCTCACATGCCCCGAGCTGTAGATTACAGAACTGAGAAAGAAAACCACAACCAAGCTATATCTTAGGAAATGGTCTTGTTCTTTAAAGGGCAAGCAGCACCAAGGGAACAATTGTGTGACCTGTGCAATCTGTGATTTGGCATAAACCCACTGCCTGCCACACTCTGAAGTCAAAGATGCTTTGAGGCACATGATTTTGTTCCATCCGCACGTTCCATCACTAGCCCTAAAGTGAGCCAAGGGCAACTGCTCTTGTAAATACTTGTGCGCCAAGTTTGTTTAGTGGAAACACACGAGAGGTTGTTTTCAGCAGTTCCTGGGCACTGGAACGCCCTCCTCCTTGGGGACTGTAAGAGCCTGGGCCTGGTCATCTTCCAGAAGGGTTCTGAGACCTGTTTTATTTGGGCAAGACTTCAGAAGGCAGGGCTAAGTTTAGGGGCTTTGCTTGGGGACTTTGTTCTATACATATTATTTTATTTTAATATCTATATCAGTCTTCAATGTGTCTATTTTTTATTGTAAGCACCCTAAGCCTTTTGGGGGTGGGGGGAAGGAGGGGGGAGGCAGCAGCATGTAAATCAAATAAAGAAAGAAACAAATACATGATTTTTTCAACAGTCCCTCTATCTCTGCAGGGAAGTCCAAACTTCCTTACAGATCTGTCACTAAAACCAAAAGTACAAAGCCTGACAGGGATTTCCAAAAGCACTTCCATATCTGCCTTGTCTTCGCAGCCAGGATGTCCCACAATAACAATGATGAAAAGAAGCACTGGCACCGTGACCCTGATAAGTGAAACTCATGAGTGGGAGACAGGCCTTTCTTGGTATATGATTCACAAATGAGTCATTCCCAGAACTTGTTAGGGTAAGCACAAACCCTGCCACTTGCAGAATAAATTGTTAAGCCATGCTTTGCCCTAATTTCCCTTCATTAATGAAAAACAAACTAACTAATAGCTCTCACTTAACAAATGCTCTCTCAGTTAGGCCCTCTAAAGTTTGGACCAGGTCCTTTGTCCATGGTTGTAAGGATTTTCTAACAATAAGCACAAGGAACAGCCATTTTGGACAACCTGAGAGAATCCATAGAGAACAACTGAGGTTGATAGCATTAAAGCAAGAGAAACTATTGAACACATATCTACATCATTTTCCTAGAACAGCAGCTAGAACCTGAAGTAGCAGCACCTTTATCTGCCCCATGCAGTCAAGAACCTCCTCTTCTAAAATGCAAGGGAACTTCTAGCCTCTTTAGCTTGGACCACATCCTTGCCTATACAGACTGCTCAACACAATCAACATGTATGTGTTCCTGAAGCCTCTGGATGCACATATGGCAGGAGGAAACTTCCAGCAAACTGCTTATCCTGTTTGCGGCCCCTGTTCGCTGGCTCCCTGGCTCTCCTTATTGAATTTCTCCTTATTGAACCTCAGGAGAATTCTTTTAGTCCAGTTCTCCAATTTATCTAGGTCTCTCTGAATCCTAGCTCTACCCTCCAATGTATCTACTACTCTCCCCAGCTTGGTGTCATCTGCAAACTTACTAAAAATGCACTTCATCCCATCTTCCAGGTCATTGATGAAGATATTGAACAAAATTGGACCCAGGACTAACCTCTGGGGCACTCCACTTGATACTGGCTGCCAACTAGACATACAGCCATTGATTACTATCCTTTGAGCCTAATGATCCAACCAGTTTTCTATCCATCTTCCAGTCCATTCATCCAATCCATATATCCTTAGCTTGTTTGTGAGAACGTTGTGGGAGACTATATCAAAAGTATTGCTAAAGTCAAGGTATATCATGTCTGCTGTTCTTCCCACACCCACAGAACCATCATAGAACATAATCAGGTTATTGTCATCTCATCATAGAAGACAATCAGGTTGTTGAGGCATAAATGACTTACCCTACATGAATCTATGCTGACTGTTTATAAATACCTTCTTTTTCCTCCAAGTGATTAGAAATGGATTCCTTGAGGTCTTGCTCCATGATATTTCCAGGGATGGAGGTGAGGGTTTTCCTCCAAGTGATTAGAAATGGATTCCTTGAGGTCTTGCTCCATGATATTTCCAGGGATGGAGGTGAGGGTGAGGGTGACCAGTCTGCCACAAACCCCTGGTGGCATTCATGGCACCCAAAGTCTTGGATAGTCTTCTACCTGGAATCCTGAGGTTCTGGGGTTCAGGTAAGACATGCAATGCCTTTTTTTCTGGGTCTGGATGAATTCCATTTTTGTTAATGACATGTCCAACAGGACACAACTTCCAAAAGACTTACAACCACAGTGGCAGGACCAAAATGGCTTCCACAGGCACTTCAGGAAGAAAGGCTTTTGAAAATCCAGGAGGGGCACCAGGGCATAAACAAAAGCAGAGCAAGAGCACAACAATCTATGTGGCAGCCTGGGCTAAATAAGCAAATTCAAATTTTAGTTCAAGGTTGCGAGAAATACAACAACAAATAAGTCTCCGTTACTTTCTACAAAGAATCAGATGAACCTTGGCAGCAGGTAGCAATGGATTTATTTTTCAAAAAAGACAAACGTGTGTTTTACTATTGGATTATTTTTCTAATTATATTGATTTGGTTTTGCTTACACAGACCTCTCTGGCACAAATGATCCAAAAACTGAATTCTGTATTTGCCAGGCACAGTGTTCTTGAGGTCCTTATGTCAGACAGTGGGCCTCAGTTTACCTCTGAGTTATTCCTAGAGTTTGCAGAAAGCTGATTTTCAGCACTCCCATTGCTTCCATCCTCTTTAAATTCTTCCTTGACTTTCTGTTGCAAAGGAGCTGTTAGAGCAAATGGAGTTGGTGATAGTACCAATTTAATTTTATATTTCCCTGATAACTTCCTCAACAATGTGAATACATCTCTGAGGATACATCTCTTGTATATTTTGTTTTGCTATTGAGTCCAGTTTCAGTACTGCATTAAAAGTGTGTTAAAAGGGAAACTGGAAAAAAGAGGAAACATTTTGTCACAACCTATTGATACTCGAAGTAGTTCTTGTATTGCTGGCAATCTTAGTAAGAGAAATGTTAACCCTTGTACTACAAAGAGTTAAAAACAATTTAGCACAGCCATGTGAAGCAAGACATTAAATCACTTCAATGAAGTACAGTATTTCACTTTATGAATGTTAAGGATTACTATTTTTTAATTCAGTTTTCAACATGAACACTGTATGCAAGGGAACTTCACTGTTCTGCTGAAATCAAATTTTGCCTTTTATTCTTAAATTGCTGCTTTCAACATACAGATATTAAGAACAGAAGAACTGAAAAGATGACTTTTGTTGTTGTGAGTTAATAAGTCTGGGATTTGGTTTCCACAGCAACCAGTCCCAAACATATCTGGCATGCATAATGCCAGTGGGAGCTTAGAACTTGTGCGTTCCTTCCCTACGGTTATATTACAAAGTAAAGCACCCCTATATTTGTAAGCTCATTTAAGGGGAGCAGCTGAAACTCTTGTGAACATATCACTGACAACTGACATGAAAGTTTCCTGTCTGTACGTGAAAGTTTTACATGAAAACTTGTACATCCCAAGGTATGTACCATACTTTTCTTGTTGCAATTTCAACTAATGGTCAGGTTATTCATAACATAATATTATTTTAGACAATCTATTGCACTTTATTACTATAATTCAGAGGTGTCTGCTACTCCAAGTAGCATAATTTATTTTTTAAAGGAGATTGTGTTAGATTTCTTTATGCTTTGGCAAACCAAGATGTTACTGTAAAGATGATGAAAGTAACAGCAAATTACATGGCATATCTTATCCTATACAGAGTCTCACAGAAGTCAAAGAATTACAATGTTTTCATTAGTGAGGTATGAAAATTCGACCCACTAGTGGACATACATTTTGATCTATGAAAAGAAGATGAGAAAGGAATTAGGTGAGCAAGGGAGCACGTCAAGAGAAAAGAGATGGCAATTAAGAACTAGTGAACATGTTAATTTTAAGGCACTGAAAATCTGCTATGTGACTCTTATTTTCCAAATGTTCTGCAGTTAAGAGATATGGTGCAATATTTATAGCTAGTTGATGGTCAATGACCCCAGTATTTATGGCTCTTTTTAGTAGTGTCTGAGGACCTCATAGCTGTCAATATTTCTGCCCTCACAGATCTCTTGTGTGATGGGAAATTGTTATCAATGCTCATCTGTAAAATGGGAACTGTTGATTTGGGATTTGATTTCCACAGCAACACAACGACCAAATGATACAATGACCTAAATGATACAATGACCCAAAGTTGTAAGGGTACTTAACCACTGAAGGGATTTAGGTATCTAAAGGTTTGTCTGTGTTGTGCAAGGCAGCATTATGCAGAGATACTGCAAGCTAGCTCTGTGCACAAAAGTCTAAACCCAAAAATGGTAAGCCATACTTACATGGCACTATAACTGAGCTAATTATCTCTTCTGAGAGGCAGTGCCTATTAGCCATGACAGAGCATCATGCTAAAACAAACAGCTATACTGTGCCAGGCTGGAGCCACAGCCTGACCACCGGTGCTGTTCACTCTGGCCTGCCACCCTACATCTGGTCACCCTTGCTGGTCAAGGCTGTCCTCCGTTCTCTTAAAGAGCCTAGCCCCCCTCCCATTCACTGGCATGGGAGTGGCCATCTGGGATCAGCTGACCCTCCAGATCCCCCATATAAATCCCTAATCCAGTACAGGAAGTGTCTGAGCAACAAGGCTCAACTTGATCCCAGATGGCCTTGTTGCTCCTGTTGGCTTGTGTTCTGACTACTCTGTGCTTCATCTCCTGGCTTCTTGACCCAGCTTGCTCTCTGTCTTTGCTTTCTGACTAATTCCCCTGGCTTTTCCTAGACCCTGTTCAGATTGACTGCCTGGCTTTGACCTAGCCCGTCCCTGGAATCTGCTCATTCCTCCAGTCAACACCTTGATCCCTGTGTGGCCTCAGACATGGCTGCCCACAACCCGGCATGGCATATTGCTTCTGGTTTCAGAGGAAAGTGATGCAGAGCTAGCTTAGAGTATCCCTGGCTTGTGCTGTTACCATACTGTGCCATACCCCAGTATTCCTAATGTAACCCTTCTGCTGAGCACCTGCCAGCAGCAGCAAGGGCCAGATCAATTTTGGGACATTAAATATATTTTACCTTGGCTTGAGCCCCCACCCAGACCACCTGGGAAACACTAAATGAATCACAAGGGTGTTCAACAAAACAAGCAACCTTTCTCTCGCAAGCAGTATGGACACAAGCTCTTGATTTATTACAGAAGCAAACACCAAAACACAAAATACAGTTAAAAATGCTGTCAAAGTATACCCTGTAGTACCCCTACCCTATTGGGAAGTCTTTGACCCCAGGCTCAGCAGTCTGAGAGTGGGGGAGTCTCGACCCAAAAGAGGTTAGTTCCTGGGAATGTGATTGCGTCCTCTCCCTTACCATCACTATCCGCTGGGGGGTATCATCTCCCACTGCGTTGTGAAGGGCCCTTCACTGAGTTGTTGTAACTCCACTGAGCTGCTGGGGAGCACCAATCTCTGCTCCTGCCTGGGTGGCTGTGGGCGCGTGTTATGGGTTCCTGCCCTGGATTCCCAGTCCATAACCCACACAGCTACACTGATTCAAACCCTGATCCCCTGTGCCACCTGGTTTCAGGCTCCAGCAGGCATTTCAGCATTGCCTCCCTCCCCACTTCCTCTTGGGGACCCAAGGGAAAAAAGAGACTTGACTCACAAGAAAACTTTTCCACTACTACATTTCTTCAAAGTAAAAGTCAATTGGCTACAGATAAGGGCCACTCACAAGAAGAAAGGAGCAACCAGCCTCTTAGCACACATCTTGCAGGTGGTCTTTACTTTCCTATTTTACTTGGGTCTCAGAAAAGTATATTTTCCATCTAACCCTTTCACAAAGCAAATCCCCTAAGGCCTTTGCTGGGCACTTGTCTTAGCCAGCATCTTTTGCAAAGAAAGCTTGCCTTTTCTAAGAGATGTTCTTGGGTAGTTAAAGTATTGAACTGATGAATGACTTCTCATAGTTTTAATTTTCTTTCTCCTCTTGGAACTGGTAGTAGGCCCTTAGGCCTGCTCCACTACTCTAAAGGATTTCACCCTTGGTAGGCTTAACAAGAAAAACCTGGAAGCACTGCAGCCATTTTCCACCGAGTTCTCTTCCAGAAAAAGGAATGCCAGGAAACCTTGCTCTATTTATGCCACACATTAAGGGCACAGACAGAAGTGACAGTTTTTGAGTGATCTGACCCCTAACAGCCCTCTACAGCTATGACTTAACACACGTGCACACATAGGCAATGCATGCTTCCCAAGGCTGGAGGGGCACGGTGACTGCCCGCAGGTAGCGGTGGCAGTGTCAGCAGTGAGGCTGTGGTGGCGTCAAGTGGGGACCACCCACAGGCGGCCACGCTGACTTCGGTGGCAAGAATGGGCCAAGCGGGGACTATCTGCAGGTGGCCATAGTGGTGTTGGTGGCGGGGTGGGGCAGTGCCGATTGCCTACCAGGGGTCCCCCTGTGGCTGGACACCGAGCCTGGAAATGTTGGCAGCACTTTTCGGGGGTGTGGCATCAGCACTCTGCCTGCCCCCCCTGCCCATTGCCTAAGCAGAGAGTGGTCGCTCTTAGAGGGGGCACCAATGCTCTCAGGGGGTGCATGCGCACCCCCGTGCATCCCGTATGCATTGCCTATGTATGCACAGCTGCAGAGTGCTTTAAAAATGGCTGATCTTGTAAAAAAAAATAACCCTGGTTAAATCAGGTGTTACATTAAGGTGCTTAAAAGCAGTGTGTCTTAGGGAACTTGTGTTCCCTCCAGGGTTAATTTATTGCATGGGGGGCAGGGCTGAGCTGGTCTCCAGCCCCACCTCCCAGACTGTCAGAGAAAAGGAGAGGGAGCTGCTGGTTACTGAATAGCCAGAGCTGGGGTGGAGGTGGAGACCCTCACCTTGCAGCCCCACTCCAGCTGGGGTATTGTGGGGAGCTGGGTCAGGTACTCAAGGCAAAAGGTGCTCCATTCCTCCCCCTTCTCCCCTCAGCTTTGTTCATTTAGGGGCCTGCAGCTCCATGCTGGCTGCTCCTGGCTGCTGAATGCCCAGAGCTGAGAGGCAAGAGAGGGGGAATGGACCCCTTGCCTCAGGGGCCCAACCCAGCTCCTTTGAATACCTTAGCTGGGGTAGTTGGGCTGGAGCTGGGAGGCAAGGGGTCCCCCTTCTCTGCCCTTCCCCATCTCTGGACATTCAGCAGGTGGAAGCTCCCTTGCTGACAGCCCCAAATCTCGGGGACAGGTCTGGGGGGAGCGGGTTCAGTAGCTAGAGAGCCCCCACCTGCTGGCCTGGGCTGGTGCAGGCTGGCTCCAGCCTCCACCCCCCACCACCCCGACCGTAGAGGGAGAGGAGATCGGACTACTGAAATGTTGCTGACAAGGGGTCTCAAAATCCTCATACACATTGATCAGGGATATCCATACAATTTTGGAAGCCTGTCCAACCCTGCAGCCAAGATGCAGTGAATACCCAAGTACATTGGAAGGGGAATTTGCCATCATTAATCTCAAGATTTATAGAATTTATGCCAACTTCTAAATATTAGCTCAAATGTATTGTTATATTTAAGCCTAGTACCAGCATTCCCAACGTGCAGTGTCCCAACTTGGACTGGTCAAGCACAGGTGCAAGTCCACCCAACAGGCTGGGACAAGTGAACTTACATATGTTGTTTAGTTAACAGTAACCAAGTCAATTGTTGCCTCCAAACCCCTTCTGTTCCTGTTCCCTGATCAAAGCACAGAATAGAAATAGGATGGGGTGGGTACACAGAGACCTGGGGTGTCTGAGGAGACGTAAGTCTCAGTGTGATCCTCATGCTAAAGAGGTCCTACCAGCATATTCCCCTCCTGGCCTACAGTGTTGCTATGAAAGCAGCAGTCATATGTGAGGCCTGTGCCCTGTCCCTACTTTAGGACCAGGTTGTCCTGCTCAACCCTTCTGCCCGTAGGCATCAGTCCACAGTTTCTCCATCTCCCCTTTGGTCAAGCAAACCCTTGTGGTTTTTCATTTTTGCCATCTAAATGAGTTCACAGTAACTTTTAAACCACTGGGTAATGATTCTGCACTGCATTTATTGTAAAACAGAATTTCCCCAGTTGCTAGATGAGGCAGTGAAGAAAAGAGCCCCTCTGGGACAAGAAAGGAAATGAAACTAAGATGGAAAATAGGGCTGTTATGCTGAGCATCATAGCAAAACAGGAGAAAAGGAATCACAAACATCCCCTGCAGAAATGAGCCCAGAACAAACTCACTAACATAGATTTGCAGGGAACCTCTGCAGCCCACATTGAGCTCTGTGCTGCTGCTGCCAAACTGGTTATGCAATCACAGATATGCCCTCCAGCAACATGGAGCCATGTGTGATTTTCAATGAGGCCAAGTTAGTTTTGAAAAATTTGCCCTTAATGCTTTCACAGTTTGGAATGGAAAACTGAGATTCCTCAGGGGGAAAGTGCTGGGATGTGGTATCTCTGTTTGAATGGGCTTGCTAGAATGAGTTTGAGGCTTGCTCCCAAATCTTAGTTGTCATTGTGCATGCCTTCAAATTAAAATACTGCCCTGTGCTGAAGCTGCCATATAGACATGACAGGACACACAAAATGAAACCTCCTGCTACCCCTCTCCTCTAAAGAAAAGTTTACACAGCTGGAAGCCAAGAAACTCAGTCTATCCAGCTCCCCTCTTCTTATGTTAATGACACAATGCATTTCAACCGTTAATACTGAGTGAGGACTCAGCAGATTTAATCTTATAAGGAAGGCAAACATCAGTGCTCTCTGTTAGAGATATAACGGAGATATCACTTGTTACAGAGGGGAGAGTAGAATTTCTCTGTCTTTTAACTGGGCAGACCTCAGTCTCGCTACACTACCCCTCAGAGAATCCATTAGGTCTACGTGTGCAAATGCTGCTGGTTGGGTTTACTCCAGAATTATTTACAGTTAAAAGACAGAAAAAATCTAAATGTGCACCCATTTGGGAGCAGATTTGCTGCTTCTGGCAGCAGTCTGCTCCTACCCCTCCAGCTCTGCACCAGCCCCCCACAGCAACCAGGGAGAGTGTGAGGTTCTCTATGGGTGCTACCCCAGGGGCTGGCAGGGAATATGGGGCCAGAAGACACCTGGTAGGGGCTGGGAAATTGCTCCCTGCCACTGGGAGCTGTCTGCTGCCAAGGTGGGCTCTGGTGATGGAGTCCAGAAGCGGCAACATCCCTCTGCCCCAGTAGCTGGGGAGCTGGGACCAGGAGCTCCCTATCGGGGCAGGTGGGACTTTGTCTTCTTTACTTTTAAGGCAACTAGCATGGCACTCAAATTGTGGGGTTGGAAGGAAGCTTATTTCTAGACTCCAAAGAGACAAGACAAGCCCCATTTTATAGAGCAGAGGCAAAGTGACATGCCCATGGGCATCCAGGAAACCTGTAGCAAAGCCAGGAATTAAGCCCACATTTCCTGAGCACAGGCCACAGCTCTAATTACAAGATCATCCTTCCTTTTTAATAAGTAAAAATTAACTGTAAATCAGCAACCTGAACAAAAGGGAAAATGTGGTGTCACATTTGGAAACAGTAAAACGATGAATTTGGGTACGGCCAAGAGTGCTTGAAGGATTGATCACACTGCCTTTGGCCTTCCTAGTTTCAGAGCAATGAGGATTCTGTTGCAAGACAGCCCACATATCAGAGTAGAGCTCTTTCTTTTACTCTTGCCTTGGTTCCTTACACTTCATTAATGGCTCACCTGTCTGGAGTCCACTTCCTGCTATTGCAAGGAAAAAATGACATTGCATTAATTTCTTCTTTGCCAGTCATCCCTATTAATTCCATAGACTACGGTAACTAAATGATGTCATTTCACGCAAGTTGGTTAGACTGTGTTTATTCTTTGGACATTGGAAGGGGGGGTGAGTGCCAAAGGGATTCTTAGTCACCAATTGCTCTTGTTATCATACACAGCAAGTACAACCCTTAGGGTATGTACAGACATTCGGGGAGGTTGTGGGGCTAGATCAAAATAAAAATGGCCACCTGATCTAAGGTAAGTCAAGATGGGGGGACTAGTGGAGGGGGCTTAGGGAGACAAGCAGGCTCTGGGTGGGAGTGGGAGGGGCTAATGCGATCCACATGGAGGGTCAGGGGAGCAGGCAGTGTCCATGGCGGGGATTGGGGTTGCTATTCAGGTCGGGGGTGGTCCATGAGGTTATGACAGGATCAGGGCCTAGTGGGATCCATGGGGGACTTGGCGGGGGTGAGCTTTCTCCCTCAGGACCAAGGGCTATTTTTAGCCCCTGACTCCCCCTTACCCCCAGATGAACAGCCCCTCTCCCAGCTAACTGACCCCTCCATCCACCCCTGACTTCCTTGGCTTCTGGCACTGGAACACGCCGGTAAAACTGGCATCTTGAACAACTTGCAGGATGGGGGATTTGATGGGCTTCAAGGGAAAGGGCTGTCCATCGGGGGGGGGGGGGAGGGAAGAACAAGGCCAGGGGGGGGGGGAAGGAAGAACCAGGGCCAAAAATAGCATGGTGCCAGGGAACAGGTAGGAAAAGCACAGCCCTGGGGCTGGGGCCAGCAGCTGGGTTTTTCCTGCCCTGGGGATGCACTGGGAACTGTAAGGAAGTTCAGGATAGTTAAATCGGTCTACAAATGGCAGACCCAATCTTAGTCAGAGTACTTTGGAGGCAGGGTTAACTTAGATTGGGTCGGCCATTTTTAGACTGGTTTAACTGCCCTGAATTTCTGTACAGTTTACACTTAGATTGTCCTAGATAGGGATATTAGTGTAAGGTCTGCATCTGGGTGAAATAAGTTAGATTGGGTGGCCATTTTTTAATACAATCTAACCTCCCTGAACATCTCTATGTACCCTTAGAGCTTACAAGTTCTTGACTGTGCCATATGGAAGTGCACTGCAAAACCAAATGGGAAATAGCTGTTAATCAGAAAAGCAGGAAAGGCCTTAATAAGGCTCACTACTCTGTGCAAGTGCACACAGGATTTCTGCAGTCACTGGGACGGCAATGTTGACATTCCCTGAGTAATTTTTGAAAATTTTACCTGAACATTCTTGAAATTAAAGAGAGTAAAGCTACCTATTTCCCTGTCTTATTCTCTGAAATGACTGAACCTTTTTATTGAAGTTTTAAGACAATTTATCCTGCAACACAGACCAAAGACGAAAGATTTCAATCTGAATGGTTAGAATTTGATGGAAGAATAATCAACTTAAAGGAGGTAAGCATGAGGAATGAAGACAAACTTCTTAGGAGAGCAACTGAAAAGTTTACTGATGGAGCAGTTCTCTGTCAGAACATGGTGAATGGACAGAAATCACAGGGAACATTGATTTTATCAAAATATCTTTTTTGATTGTCTTTCTGACCATGCATAATATAGTGCAAGCTACAATGTAATAATGGAAACAATAAGTCAAAACATCTACATAATGTCAAAACAAAATAATTTGGGAGGTTTAGTTATGTTGCAGAAAAAAACTAATTTTGAAATGCCAGCGTTTCAAGAAGGAAATTCTGATTTTTAGCTAACTCTGCTTAATAGGAGAGCAATGAGAAAAACTACGTACTCCCACCCACTGCTTATCTTGCCCACCACATGCTTTAATGGCTTTTCTCTTGAAGGGTGTCTGATTAGTGGTACATTTTACAGTGCATCTGGCTTGCCACCCCCAGTAGAGTCTATTTGTGCAGGTTGAATTTAAACACTCACACTATGCATCTAAGGATACTCATCTCTCCCTGTGCAAGTTAACACAGCCCCACTCTCCACTTTCCACACCTCACAGGATGTACAGCTGGGATCCTCTCCTGGCCTCTTCTGGAATTCACTGGGCTCAGCCCTCTTCTTTATGGCAACCCTTCAAGTATTTGAAGACCACTGATGTCCTGTCTTAAGCACGTTTTCTGGCACACCTTCAGCCTCTCCTCATATGACTTGTTTTCCAAGCCCTTGATCATATTTGTTGCTCACCTCTTGACCCTCTCTAACTTTTCTATGTCCTTTTTAAAATGTGGTGCCCAGAACTGCACACAGTAGTCCAGATGAGGCCTAATCAGTGCCAAATAGAAAGGCACCATCACCTCCCATGTCTTGCACCTAATGCTTCTATTGATGCATCCCAAAACTGTATTCACCTTTTTTGCAGCTGCGTCACAATGCACTTATATTAAGTCTGTGGACTGTCAAGCCTCCAAAGTCCTTTTCCATCCAGCTAGGTGTCACCCATTTTATATTTTTGTTTTTTGATTATTCCTCCTGAGGTGTAGCACTTTCCATTGTCCATACTGAACTTCATCCTGTTAGCTCTAACCCAGCTTTCCAATCTGTTGAGATCCTTTTGACTTGAGCTCCCATCCTCCAACATGTTTGAAATGCTTTCCAGTTTTGTGTAATCTGCAGACTTGCTCAAGAAGCTTTCTGTGAAGTAGGTGCTCCCTTTGGGCAGCTTGCACAAGCCTGGTTGAATTGGATAGCCATTTGGAAGCAAAATAGTTAAGAATACAGGTGACATCTCATTGTCTTCATGTTTTTCATGATAACCTACCTTATTTGAAGCACTAATGACCAATGCTTGCTTTCAGGTGCCAGGGAAAAAAATGCCTTTGAAATGCATTCAAGAAAAGAAATTGAAATTCTCTGATTCTCTGAACAGCCGGCGCTGGACATTCTTGAAAAATGGATTGGATGATTTTAGAGATGGCTTCCCTCCTCCATCTGACAACAACATCATTCATGGCACAAAGGGGCCTGTACCAATTCTGCAACACAATAGTGCATCTAATGCTTCTTGCATGGCTCAGCCAAAAGGAAGAAAAAGATGCACCAAAACCCAGATCAGCCCTTGCAAGCTCAGTCCCTTGCAAAAAGCCAAAAGGGATTACATCTCACAGATAGAGTACTGTGTGAGCCAGCACCCTCTGGTGCTCTACCCTCATCTGGAAGAAAGTGTCCCTCCAGAGGTAAAAATCCCACATTTCTCAGTACCCTTCCTTGAAGCATGTATCCTTCCAGCAAGTTGTTAAAACGTAAGTGATCTAAAATGCAGCTCCTCCTGTCACTTAAAAAAAAGAGCTGGTGCAGTTTACAAATAGAAAACCTACAGAATGTGGCAAGATAAATGATCTTAAACAGAGCTTGAGATTTAAACTGTTTTGAGCCACAGTTGTGAGATACCCAGTTAAAACTGAAATTTATCACATTCGTTTCAGCAACCCACCCTCTATCACCGATTTGTCAACCCAAAGCATATGAAACAGGGGGGAAAAAAGTGTTGCTTTAGAAGACAAGCACATGGGGTCATGGTCATGACTGGTGATCTGTGCCAGCCAGCCATGGGTGGCAGCCTGGGCCGTGGCCGACCCCACCACACCTGGGCGCACACTGGGGCTGGGGCAGCTGGACTTGCTTCTT
This sequence comes from Alligator sinensis, assembly GCF_000455745.1. NCBI lineage: Eukaryota > Metazoa > Chordata > Crocodylia > Alligatoridae > Alligator > Alligator sinensis. The sequence goes on along the minus strand of NW_005842689.1, from coordinate 283,670 downwards.
AGTAGCACATCTGGCTACTGCTGCCAGTGTCTGCCATCACTGGTGTACCTGGCCCTGCTGCCTGGGCACTCCACCACTTCTACCCTGCATCCACTGCTGAGGGTGCCAGATGGTGCAGGCGGATGGAGTCTCCATGGAGACTGGCCTGGGACCCATGTGAGCAGGGCATATGGTGGGGTGGATGGGATGGGGCCACAGGTGGGCAAAGAGTGGTGTCTGGGTTCAGGATGGGCTGCAGCTACGACTGGAGTCCCGGGGCCCAGGGCAGATCAGGATCCACTGCTCACACATCCCTGCGACGCACGCCAGCTCCACAGGCAGGGGCGTGCAGGGAGTGCATCATGGCTTTGCCCTGGGCCCGTGATCCCAATCCCAGCCCTGGCCCCAGGCCCACCCATCCTGCTCCTGGATGCCGCTCCCTGCCCACTCATGGCCCTCTCCTTTCTGCCTAGCTGAGTGCAGGGCAGAGCCACTTAAGGAGTTTTGGTGAGCTGCTACAGGCAGGTGGGGGATGGAGGGGGTGCTGATCCAATACGTTTGGGCAGTGGGGGTGCTGACCCAATACGTTGGGGTGTGGGGGTGCTGACCCATCCCACAGCAGCTCACCAAAACTACCCAAGTGGCCCTCCAGTCTGAGTAACTGCCACCCCTGTTTTAAGCCCTCCAGCCAGAGGGGGCATGATGTCTTTCCCAATAAAGTATCTTAATCACAAGACCATAGACGAGGCAAGGCCCATTCCTTCTGTTGAAACAGGAAAAAATATGTGGGGCCAAAAGGAGAACAAACTAGAGGGAGCCTTGCTGTTTGGCTCAGGGAGACTGGCACTACCATGGAAGGGACAGAGCCCAGAGCTCTGGTTCTTACTCCTGCCCCCTCCCCTCTCCTTCCAGTGGTGTTTCTGCTTTTTGCATTAGATACAATGGATAGACCAGTGATTCTCAACCATGATGCCTCCTCCTGATCCTTTCAAATATATCATGGGGTGCCACGTAATGTTAACACTGTTAGGCATGCACGCCAGTCACAAGGTAAATCCAGAGATTTCAAATAGGAATCCATAATGTTAAAAATATTCTGGCCTGTGACCAGGGAAAATATGTAGGAGAAACCAAACAACAACTGCATACCAGAATGGACGCGCATTGACAAAATATCCAATTACCTGTGGGTGCACACTTTTCCCAAGACAATCACTCTCTCTCTGATATGCCAATTCTAATCCTCAAAAGGGATTAGTGCCTCAAAGCTTGCAAAGAACATTTTTTCCAACTATTCAGTTGGTCGAATAAAAGATATCATATCTACCCAAAGAATCTTGCCCGCCTCTGGTCTATTGTGGCCTTTTTGAGTTCTTTGCAACAGAAAAGTTGCTCTATTATTTTTCTGTAGTCAAAAAACAAGTGAAACTTAAGATCTCATATTTTCAGAAAGGTGTCTTGAGTCTAAAAAGGTTAAGAACAGTAATGGAAGAGCAGAGGATGGAGCTGGACTAGATGGGCAATGGAGCTGATACAGTCTGGCCTTTCTTATAGTGTTTGATATAATTGTTTGTTACATGGCATCCTATCCAATCCAGCCTCCATTGGAACAGCCCTGGTGAAGTGTGTTTGAACATGTGCTCTCTTGTTTGACCCCTAGCTTTTTAAAGAAGTGATGGATGTCCTGGACCCTGAAATGTGTTTGAGTTGTGAAGCTGGATGCAAGGATCATGAACAGGAGAACCATGGTCCTCAGAAAGAACAGTACCTGCTGGAGGATGGGCAAAGAAAAGAAACCACCCCAGTGCCCAGGTCATCCGTACTGTGAGTACTGGGCAGGACAGAGTGAGCAGCCCCAAGGGTTTCTCTTACTGTGTCTGGGGTCACTTCAGTGAAACGAGGTGTGTTAAAAGAGAAGGGATGTGTTCCTATAGCTGGATATCTTTCATACCCCGTACTTCTTCATTTTCTGAAAGTCCTACCTAATCCAGTGTTTGCATGCATTTCTCAGCCATGCAGAAGAACTAAAGAACTGGATAAAGGAATGTCTGTGAGAGCTGTTGCTCCCCAGTTACCCAAGTATGGCCTGCATATGACTTTTGAAGTGCATGTTCACATATGAGGAATTAAGTAGAAACAGATAGGCCATACAATGCTACACTCTCTACTGATGGTGCTGCAGATAGCTCTAATGACATTAGTGGCATGAGTGGGAAAGTGAGGAAGGGACTTAGCCCATTATGCAAAATACTTTTCCCATATTCCTCTGTTGGGCAAATACAGCTTATTTCTGACACCCAGTCCCTCTATTTAGTGCTGAAAGTACAATCCATTTAGAAATAAGCTGGACCATCTGTGATCCAACTTTGTTGTGCTGGTTATTAGTGGTCCTTAAGTGTGCTAATCAAAGGCATTTCACACTTTTTATAAAATCAGTATCTTCAAAAGAAAAGAGTTCAGAGGCAAGAATTCATACACATGGCTTTCAAAGAAAGAGGTGGCAGCAAGAGAGAGGGTGGCCAGACTGAACTATATTCCTCCCCTGGATGAGAACATAAAGCGAATAACTAAGGAGTTTTGTGACTGGGTAACTTCTTTGGTAAGTAGAAGAATCTGCAAAGCCTGCAGGCTCCCATTCCAGAAATCCACTGTTTAGATCTGGTGTCAGTTGTGCATAACAGAACTCAACTGATGGGAAGGAATGCAAAGGAAACATCACCCCTCTTTGTTCTGGAATATCACCAAGTGCACTTGGGGCAGAGTTAATTTTATTTGATTGGCCTTAGTGCATCAGGTTATATATTGTTTTCAAACCAGCTTGAAATGGGCCTACAAATGATGATGAACAACACATTTAAATGTGTAAAGATTGGACAGGCATTGTGGCCTAAGAGAGAAAGCTAAAGGTGCATTTGGACTCTGTCTTCCAGGAACTGCAGTCTATGGGGATTGGGCATAAGCCTTCTAAATCAAAGCAGCAGCAAGAAAAGCCCCTTATCTCTAACTCTTACCTTGTGTCCTTGGGTTGTTATTCCAGGGAGGAGAGAAATACAACATGGATGAAGCCACCATCCTAAGCATGTTTGATACTGGCTATGAAACCAAGCCTACCATCTCTGTGCCTATCCACGTTGTTGAACTAAACAATGTGCCTGCCGAGCTGAGAAAGTGTCTGGGGGTTTCACCTCCTCAGACTTCTGCCAAGAGTCCTCTTAATGCAGGGTGCCATCCCTGCTATGCTAAGGTAAACTGGTCAGGGCTTATGTTTTCCAAAGTCTAGTTACCCTGCAATCTTTTAACTGAACTTAACACATTAAAACAGTCTGGTTTTAGGCAATGCTGAGTTCCCACCCTCTGAAAATAGACTTTTTAAAAAGTTGGATGCTAAAAAGTGAACTACTCAAGATCACTAAAGTCTTCTGTACCTTTTGGGGCCTTTACTTTTGTGTGGAAGATGGGAGAATCCTTGAAGGACTAACCACTCAGTCCTTAAGCTAACCAAATTGCTGCTGACTCTTAAAAGTTTTGCTTTTGTATTCAAAACTGGTGCATTAGATGATAGTGTTAGACTCCCATAAGTGGTATCTCCTAGATTAATTGAACCTGCCTTAGTGGTATGCAAGAGCAAAAGGGTCTATTTACAAACTGAGGAAATGGAAGAAGGTGCATGTTTGAGTACAGAACATTGCACTTTTAACTTACAACTTTCACCCGCCTGGTTGGTTCCTCACCTCACTACACTGTCAAATTTTAATCACTTGCTATGCACAAAATGTTTTCCACTGCCTCGAGCTCATATACGTCAAACCCCAAGAGGAAGTGATACTTGGGGACTTTAGGCAAGAGGCCCAAGTTAGGCAAGATAACAGAAAGCAAATCACAACCACAGCTGATAAGAGGTTATTTCCTGTCCAAAAATAGTATTTCTTAATTTAAGACTTTGATGGAGAGACTCTCATTACACCAGTGACTCCCAAACTATTGCTACTAGAGACAGAGACATCATTGCTCCTCCATAAAGTTAACCAATTTAAGAACTAAGCAATGGCTTAGTGGGTTGAAAAGAGGGAGTCTTTAAGAGGAATGTGGCCTCTTACAATACAAAATGGAACCCTCCCTAGTACTATGTGTATTAAAAAATATAAAAGTAATAGCATCCATTTCTTACCTAGGGTAACTAATCATCAAACATTCACACCTCTGGTGATGCTAGGACTTATATCTGCTGTATGTACCCATAGGAGACACGATCAGCTATACTTCACTCATGTACTCAGTGGATTAGATCTGGGAGAAGTTTACTTGCAAGTAAATGCTTGCAGGTAGCTGTCTGCACGTTCAGGGAAGTGGGAGAAGATTTGCTGCTAATGGCAGCAAAACTGCTCCTGCTTTCTAGGGCCCTGCAATGGGCTCCTGCCACCACCAGGGGGAGCGCTAGGATTCCCTTGGGTGCTAGTCCAGGGGCTGGCAGGGAACACCAGGCAGGGCCATTGCACCCTGCCCCTAGGGGAGCTGTTGGCTGCCAGGGTGGGGACAGTGTCCCCCTGCCCCAGCAGCAGGGAGCTCCTGGCCCCAGCTCTCCAGTCAGGGGCAGGGGACTTGAAAAGAGCTGCAGGGGAAGGGCAGGTCCCAGCCCTCACTGCTAGCTGCCCCACGAGTAGATCAGGGCAAGACACTGGGACCTACCCCACTGCTACATCTCTTTCCAAGTCCCATGCCTCAATTACCCAACTGCGGCACAGGGTTGGGACCTGACCCTGACCAAGACAGTTCCCAGCCCCAGCTCCACAATTGCAGGGCAGAGGCTGGGGAGCATGTTCCCTGCTCAGCTCTGTGAGTGCAGAGCTGGGTGAAGAACAGGCTGGGGAGCCTATTCCCCACCCAGCTCCATGCTCATGGAGCCAAGCAGGGAACAAGCTCGCCAGCCTGGTCCCCACCCAGCTCTGCGATCATGGAGCTGGGTGGGGAACAGGCTCTGCAGTCCCAACCAGCAGGGAGCTCCCAGTACCAGCTCTGCAGTTGCTTGAGATCCTTATCCAGATTTGCTCCCAGTCAGGTGTCTACATGAGCGCTACTGCGCTGTTAGTAACTGCAAGTAAATTTGCTATGCATTTACAGGTAGCAAGTTTACTTGCTGTTAGTGAGATTTACTGCACAGTAAGCATGCGCACATGTAGACATGCATGCTTACTGTGCAGTAAACTACACTATTGCATAGTAAAATGTTTTATGTAGACGCACCCAGTATGTGCTTGACTCACACATAGATCAGGTCTGACATTCCACCTGGTAGAGGGAAGTTGTTTACATAGCTAATGTGGGAGAAAAGAGGCAAATATAAAAATAATTAGGAAATATCACTGATTATTTTTAACAGGATCCTTCCCAAACAAAATGGAAGAAGATTAGGTATGGAGCCTGGTACCTTGACCCAAAAACATGGAGAAAACAAAAAGCAAATGAACCTTTGGAGGCTCCAAAAGCACCTGTTGATAGTTTTCAGAACATGAAAATGCGACTTAATGGAAAGGTACTGTAAGCACCTGGAGAATGTATGGTGTAATTTTCACTTAAGTCAAAGAACATTTCCACACACAGTGTTATGTGCCCCAGTTCCAATGAACGGTAGAACGGTTCATGTCATCCACCCTACTGGCTTGTCTGGTACAAACATATCAATTCACTTAGCTTAGGCTAGCTGATGGCATAATAGCAAGTTTATATGGACTGATTCAACTCAAATCAGTGCTTATTTCAAAATATTTTTTTAATTTGTATTTGGCTTTAGTAAATACCAGCTAGGTACTTCCAGATATGGCAAACATTTATTTCATGGAGGAAATCAAGCATGTGAAATAGCTCAGAAATAACTTATTTTTTGGCTGTAATATCCACCATTATAAAGCAATTGAATCCAGCAATGGTGAAGCAGACAGCTACCCTAAGTCCCTTAGAGCAGGGATGTCAAACTCACTTTGTGACCCAGGCTAGATCCGGACCATGGGGCTCTTCACAAGCCAGATCAGACTCAGACTATGGGGATAGTAGCAAGGGCAGCCACTGCAGCAGTGGCAAGTAAGGCAAGTGGCTCTGGGTCAGACAGTCATTTTCCATGGTGGAGACAGCACAAGCTGTGGTGGGCCAAGTGGCCAAAGGGCAAGCAGGGGCTGTTACATAATTCTCACTTGCCCAAAGGCCATATTAATCAGAGCCATAGGCCCCCAATTTCCATAGCTGGCCATACCCCCACCAGCCATGCCCATAAATTCCTTGGCTGACCAGTAGCCTGGTGGACCAGATGGAACAATTTCACAGGCCAGATGCTTGAAATCCATGCCTTAGAGGCTGTGATAAGGCATTAAAATTGTTGGCAATGTCCTGTTGAATTGCCAGAGCACCTCAGAGAGGCTAAGTGATAAAATTAGGTTGATTATTAACAGCAGCAGCAAAAGACTGCTGTGACTGGATTCATACATAGCATAAAATGGAAAAAATAAGCCTATGTAAATGTGCGTCTATGGAGTACATGGACTCTGCAAGTTTAAAGAAAGGTAAAGATACTCTTGGTTCACTAGATGGCAGAGTTTTCAAAATTAAGTGTAAGATCTTAGCAGTGGATCACTTGGAAAGAGAGTGTACCAGATAAGAGTAATAGACAACTAGGGTAGGAAGGGAACTCAGGAGGTCATCTAGTTTAACCTCCTGCTCAAAGCAGGACTGTCCTCAACTATATCATCTCACCCATATTGAGGGTGATTTTTTTTCTTGGATCAGCTGCATAATTGGGATAGTTAGACAAGCTTTCAAATGCAAGACATTCTTCATTTTTACTTTGCTGTGCTTGGCTGGTACCAGTGAGACCTGATACAGAATGTCTTGCATTTGAAAGCTTGTCCAGCTCTATCCCAACCATGCAGTTGGTCCAAGAAAACAAAGCAGACTAAGAAATCCTTGCCTCTTGCATAATTTCTGGACCAGCACAGCTAAACCACACTTACACTACCAGATTAATAAAGCAATTATGATTGCACAATTTTGGCTCACTGACTTAGAACAAGTAGCAGTCCCATTGTTTTGGGTTTTAAAATTATAGAAGAGTCAGACTCCAAGAACTTTCGGAGAACTGCAGAGCTGCTCTTGTGACTCATGTGGCTATAAGACCAGATGGGTTCTCTTAGCTCTACCCCAGGAGGATAAGAGGGGTTTGAACTTCTGTGATGTACAACAATAAGAGCAAAGTCAGATGAGTCTTGCAAGAAAAAAATACCTGGGAATAGTCAAGATCAAGAAAAATTGTAAGCAGGGAGTGGTACTTTGATTATTTGATTATGTTAACAATAAAGGTAAAGCCAAAGAAGGGATAAGTTTGAATCAGATTCTGTGTTAGGAGCAGGATGTCAATTTAATCCGTTAATGAAAACTTTAGCAATCTGTGGACAGCATTAGCATTTACTGGGCACGTCTACACGTGCACCTGACTGCTCGGTCACCACCGGTACTACACAGAACTGGCGCCACACAGGTCATTTCCAACCCTATTGTGCAGTAGCTCATTGCTACTGGGCAGTCACGTTGGCATCACAGTTCATGCCTGCTGACACTATGTAGCCATAGTGACTAGCTACAGTGACAAAGCGACTTGTATAGATGCATCCACTGGGTGCATCTATGCATGCAAATGTTGCAGGGTGGTTTTACTCTAGTGAAAATAACTCTAAAGTAAACCCAGTAGGGCTGTGCAAAGCTTTGGTTCCTGATTCAATTCGGCAGAGATTCAGCTTGATTCAGTGGCCGAATCACCGAATCCGAATCGAATCAGAGGACCCTTTAATTTCTCTGAATCAAATTGGAACTTTCTGAATCACTTTGGAGAGATTCAGAGATTTGGACACAGACACAGCTTTAAATGTGTTTTCTACATACCTCTAGGTAGCAGGGGCTCGTGACTGCTGTGATGCTGGGGCGGATGGAGTGTCTCACAGAAGTGCGGGGGACCCAGCACACTTGGCAGCAGACCCAGAAGTGGACCACAAGCACTTCCACTCCACTTCTGCGCCTGCCGGACAGCACACTGCCCCCCCCCGGGTCTGGGGGGTGCACCCGAGCCAGGGGCCCCCTGGGGCCCA
>NW_005842689.1:258598-274232 GCF_000455745.1 Alligator sinensis | reverse complement strand
GAGTTCCCATCCCCAGCTCCACAATTGCGTGGCAGAGGCTGGGAAGCGTGTTCCCTGCTCAGCTCTGTGAGTGCAGAGCTGGGTGAAGAACAGGCTGGGGAGCCTATTCCCCACCCAGCTCCATGCTCATGGAGCCAAGCAGGGAACAAGCTCGCCAGCCTGGTCCCCACCCAGCTCTGCGATCATGGAGCTGGGTGGGGAACAGGCTCTGCAGTCCCAACCAGCAGGGAGCTCCCAGTACCAGCTCTGCAGTTGCTTGAGATCCTTATCCAGATTTGCTCCCAGTCAGGTGTCTACATGAGCGCTACTGCGCTGTTAGTAACTGCAAGTAAATTTGCTATGCATTTACAGGTAGCAAGTTTACTTGCTGTTAGTGAGATTTACTGCACAGTAAGCATGCGCACATGTAGACATGCATGCTTACTGTGCAGTAAACTACACTATTGCATAGTAAAATGTTTTATGTAGACGCACCCAGTATGTGCTTGACTCACACATAGATCAGGTCTGACATTCCACCTGGTAGAGGGAAGTTGTTTACATAGCTAATGTGGGAGAAAAGAGGCAAATATAAAAATAATTAGGAAATATCACTGATTATTTTTAACAGGATCCTTCCCAAACAAAATGGAAGAAGATTAGGTATGGAGCCTGGTACCTTGACCCAAAAACATGGAGAAAACAAAAAGCAAATGAACCTTTGGAGGCTCCAAAAGCACCTGTTGATAGTTTTCAGAACATGAAAATGCGACTTAATGGAAAGGTACTGTAAGCACCTGGAGAATGTATGGTGTAATTTTCACTTAAGTCAAAGAACATTTCCACACACAGTGTTATGTGCCCCAGTTCCAATGAACGGTAGAACGGTTCATGTCATCCACCCTACTGGCTTGTCTGGTACAAACATATCAATTCACTTAGCTTAGGCTAGCTGATGGCATAATAGCAAGTTTATATGGACTGATTCAACTCAAATCAGTGCTTATTTCAAAATATTTTTTTAATTTGTATTTGGCTTTAGTAAATACCAGCTAGGTACTTCCAGATATGGCAAACATTTATTTCATGGAGGAAATCAAGCATGTGAAATAGCTCAGAAATAACTTATTTTTTGGCTGTAATATCCACCATTATAAAGCAATTGAATCCAGCAATGGTGAAGCAGACAGCTACCCTAAGTCCCTTAGAGCAGGGATGTCAAACTCACTTTGTGACCCAGGCTAGATCCGGACCATGGGGCTCTTCACAAGCCAGATCAGACTCAGACTATGGGGATAGTAGCAAGGGCAGCCACTGCAGCAGTGGCAAGTAAGGCAAGTGGCTCTGGGTCAGACAGTCATTTTCCATGGTGGAGACAGCACAAGCTGTGGTGGGCCAAGTGGCCAAAGGGCAAGCAGGGGCTGTTACATAATTCTCACTTGCCCAAAGGCCATATTAATCAGAGCCATAGGCCCCCAATTTCCATAGCTGGCCATACCCCCACCAGCCATGCCCATAAATTCCTTGGCTGACCAGTAGCCTGGTGGACCAGATGGAACAATTTCACAGGCCAGATGCTTGAAATCCATGCCTTAGAGGCTGTGATAAGGCATTAAAATTGTTGGCAATGTCCTGTTGAATTGCCAGAGCACCTCAGAGAGGCTAAGTGATAAAATTAGGTTGATTATTAACAGCAGCAGCAAAAGACTGCTGTGACTGGATTCATACATAGCATAAAATGGAAAAAATAAGCCTATGTAAATGTGCGTCTATGGAGTACATGGACTCTGCAAGTTTAAAGAAAGGTAAAGATACTCTTGGTTCACTAGATGGCAGAGTTTTCAAAATTAAGTGTAAGATCTTAGCAGTGGATCACTTGGAAAGAGAGTGTACCAGATAAGAGTAATAGACAACTAGGGTAGGAAGGGAACTCAGGAGGTCATCTAGTTTAACCTCCTGCTCAAAGCAGGACTGTCCTCAACTATATCATCTCACCCATATTGAGGGTGATTTTTTTTCTTGGATCAGCTGCATAATTGGGATAGTTAGACAAGCTTTCAAATGCAAGACATTCTTCATTTTTACTTTGCTGTGCTTGGCTGGTACCAGTGAGACCTGATACAGAATGTCTTGCATTTGAAAGCTTGTCCAGCTCTATCCCAACCATGCAGTTGGTCCAAGAAAACAAAGCAGACTAAGAAATCCTTGCCTCTTGCATAATTTCTGGACCAGCACAGCTAAACCACACTTACACTACCAGATTAATAAAGCAATTATGATTGCACAATTTTGGCTCACTGACTTAGAACAAGTAGCAGTCCCATTGTTTTGGGTTTTAAAATTATAGAAGAGTCAGACTCCAAGAACTTTCGGAGAACTGCAGAGCTGCTCTTGTGACTCATGTGGCTATAAGACCAGATGGGTTCTCTTAGCTCTACCCCAGGAGGATAAGAGGGGTTTGAACTTCTGTGATGTACAACAATAAGAGCAAAGTCAGATGAGTCTTGCAAGAAAAAAATACCTGGGAATAGTCAAGATCAAGAAAAATTGTAAGCAGGGAGTGGTACTTTGATTATTTGATTATGTTAACAATAAAGGTAAAGCCAAAGAAGGGATAAGTTTGAATCAGATTCTGTGTTAGGAGCAGGATGTCAATTTAATCCGTTAATGAAAACTTTAGCAATCTGTGGACAGCATTAGCATTTACTGGGCACGTCTACACGTGCACCTGACTGCTCGGTCACCACCGGTACTACACAGAACTGGCGCCACACAGGTCATTTCCAACCCTATTGTGCAGTAGCTCATTGCTACTGGGCAGTCACGTTGGCATCACAGTTCATGCCTGCTGACACTATGTAGCCATAGTGACTAGCTACAGTGACAAAGCGACTTGTATAGATGCATCCACTGGGTGCATCTATGCATGCAAATGTTGCAGGGTGGTTTTACTCTAGTGAAAATAACTCTAAAGTAAACCCAGTAGGGCTGTGCAAAGCTTTGGTTCCTGATTCAATTCGGCAGAGATTCAGCTTGATTCAGTGGCCGAATCACCGAATCCGAATCGAATCAGAGGACCCTTTAATTTCTCTGAATCAAATTGGAACTTTCTGAATCACTTTGGAGAGATTCAGAGATTTGGACACAGACACAGCTTTAAATGTGTTTTCTACATACCTCTAGGTAGCAGGGGCTCGTGACTGCTGTGATGCTGGGGCGGATGGAGTGTCTCACAGAAGTGCGGGGGACCCAGCACACTTGGCAGCAGACCCAGAAGTGGACCACAAGCACTTCCACTCCACTTCTGCGCCTGCCGGACAGCACACTGCCCCCCCCCGGGTCTGGGGGGTGCACCCGAGCCAGGGCCCCCCTGGAGCCAATCGCCGAGCTGGGAGGGTGCAGGGGATCCCCCTGCACACTCTCTGGCAGACTTGAAAGTGGACTGGAAGTACTTCTGGTCCACTTCTGGGTTCACCGCTAAGCACACGGAGAGCCTGTCCCTGTCCCCCCCCTCCCCCCCACAACATACACTCCTGCAAAACACTGCATGCACCCCAGCATGGCAGCGTTCACAAGCCGTGCTAGTACCTCGAGGTATGGAGAAAAAACTTTTAAAGCTGCAGCTATGTCCAAATTGCTGATTCTCTGAATCAGCATCAAATCTTCAGATTCGGCCAAATCCAATCAGGGACAGTGAACCAAATCAACGAACCAAATCGCTGTCCCCGATTTGGGCTGAATCCAAATCCAAATCGAATAGGGCCCACTTTGCACACCCCTAAGACCCACCCTGAGCAGGAGTCTACACATGTGCAGATTCAGGAGGCGATTTACTACTCCTAGCAGCAGTCTACTCCCACTCCATCCAGCCCTGTTCTGGCCTCCTGCAGCAGCCAGGGGAAGCTAGAAGCTCCCTCCCCCTGGGTACTAGCCCAGGGGCTGGCAGGAAGCACTGGGCCAGATTGCTCCCTGCTCCCAGGAGATACCTGCTGCCGGGGTGGGCTCCAGTGGCAGAACCCAGGAGGGTGCAATGTCCCCCTGTCCCAGCAGCAGGTAGCTCCTGGCCCCAGCTTCCCGATCAAGGACAGGGGGCTTGGAAAGAGCTGCAGGGGAGAGGCAGGTCCCAGCCCCCTGCCCCGATCCAGCAGTGGGCCAGGTAGCAGTGGGCCTGATCGGCTGGGAATCCCTGCCCAGCTGGGGGCTCACTGCTACCTGGCCCATGGGCAAATTGGAGCAGGGGGTTGGGACCTGCCCCCCGTCCCCCTCTCCTTGACCCCGCAGCTCTTTCCAAACCCTGTGACTCAATTGCCCAGTTGTGGCATGGGGCTGGGACCTGCCCCTGCTCAGGACAGTTTCTAGACAGCCCCAGGCTGCATGGAGAAGTCTGCCCAAAATAGGACAGTCACCAGCCACCTCCAGGATGTATGTGCAGACTCCCCCACGTAGCCTGGAGGAATATCACTTGTTACAGAAAGGAGAGTAGAATTTTTCTGTTTTTTAACTGGGCAGACCTCAGTCTCACTACACGACTCCTCAGAGAATCCACTAGGTTATCAGCAGGTGCATCTACATGTGCAAATGTTGCTTGCTGGGTTTACTCCAGAATAATTTACAGTTAAAAGACAGAAAAATTCTAAATGTGCACCCATTTGCTGCTTCTGGCAGGAGTCTGCTCCCACCCCTCCCAGCCCTCAGGGAAAGCTTAGTGCACAGCATTTTAACATGCAGTAAGCTTTCTGCGCATTAATTGTACATGTAGACAAGCCCACTGGAAAATACATCATTCATCTGCAAGTGTTCACTCACATTGTAAGGAAGCCTAATTCCCTCCTCTGCAAAGTATCTCCTGCAAAATTACCAAATCTTTATGTAAACAGCAAATCAGATACTTTCAAGTTCTGATGGTTACCTAGCACATGTGACAATGTCATAGAAATGCCCTTTTGTGTTGCCTCTTGGTTTGATGTAGGCATAAACAAAAGTGTACTTTATTTAAAATATTCCCTGCATATGGAGCTCTTCAACTTAATTCTGGAAATTCTCTTAGGAGGCAGAGGTCATACAGCTCCATGGGACACATGCTTTTAAGGAATTCCTTGAAAGGAAAGGCTACAGGAAGCCTGAGGTAAGTCACTATGGACCATGGGCAGATCCAGCATTTTGAAAAGATGATGAATTATATCACCTGCATCCTTATATAATGCAATGCATATTTTTCTCCAATTAAAAGGAAACAGACACTTTACTAATACGGTAAGGGCTTAGGGCTATATCACTCTGTTTAAAACCTAAGTCAAGACAAAAACTAACTGGTAGGGTGGGTTACTGTTCCAGGGTGGGGCAGGCACCTGGTGCCAAGGAAGTATAGCTGTTACCCCAAACCTGGCTGCAGACATAACTGTTCCTTGCACCCAACATGTGGGTGTCCCAAACACTCCACCGTGGCTCCAAAGTGCTCCTCACTGCCCGTTATGAATTACCCCTGCTACCTCAAATGGCCCTGGCTCCATTCTGTCCCCTGTTAAACCACATATCCTGCATGTTTAGTCCAAGCCCTTTGTGCCTCAAGCTCCAGGCCCCACCATCCTCCCCCCCATCTCACACCCCAGTGAGCCCTCCCCTGCCCCTCTGAGCACCCAACTCTCACTGCAGCCCTTCATACCACCTGGGCCCTCCTCACCCACAGTCTCGCTGCCAACCCCCCTAAGAGTCTATTTCACCCCACAGCCTGCAGCATACCCCTCAGCTCCAAACCCCATATTCTGCTTACACCCCCATAACACCCCGATTTCTCCTTACCCCACCCCCCTTTATTCCACAGTCCTTCTCCCATCCCCAAAAAGCCCTGTGATGCCTATGACCCCACTCCAGCCCTCATGGTCCCCCTCTGCAGCAGAGCCACTCCCAAACAACTCCCCCCGCCATAGTCCCTGACCATGGGGCAGTGCTGTAACTGTCTCCACCACCACTCTTCACACTACTAGCCTCCTACCCCACAGCATGCCCATAGTTGATCTCCACTGTCCTCCATCCTCAAACACAGAAATAAACAGTTGGGGTTGGGGTTGGGGTTGGGGTTGGGGTTGAAAAGAGTCACTTCAACCACTGACAGCACCCTCACTCAGGGAGACCAATCCTTCCAGATTTACCTAGGCCAGCATTATGCTGCCCTGGTTGCACTGCTGGTACAGCCTCTCACAGTCTTCCCCATCTGCTGCAATGATTAACCCAGGAAAAGGTCACTGTAGGAACTTATTTTGCCTCACCTTTGCAACTCCCTCCTGCCTCTGACCACCGCAGCACTAAAATATCAGCTTGTTCTCAGCCTGGCTCTTCTCCTCCCCTCCCTGCCTTTGATTTGCAACAGGCATGTCTACATTAATGCACTTTAGGTAATGTGCATTAAATTTAGTACCTCCATTGTGAGGTACTAGAAAAAAGGTGCATTAGCCTATTTTAATGCACATTAGCTAAAAAGTGTGTGTTTTGGGGACACTTTAATGCACATTAAAATAGGCTAATGCACATTAAAGCACACATGTAGGTGTGCCCAATGAGTTTGAATCCCCCAGGAACAAAGCCACCTGGTACTGCTTCCTAAGTAGCAGAATACTTTTACTGGACAGGCTGGGGGGTGAGCGGAGAAACTTTAGTGGAAGTGCATGACAGGATAATTGCAGAGGAAAGGATAGCTTGATTAGTGGAAGGTCAAGGGTTGTTAACACCTTTGGAGTGAAGAGATTAGCAACAATCAAGTAGATAATAATGACAGATAAAGTAAATCCACTCCTTTAGCTCTGCCCAAATAAAAATGCAGCCTCTGCAGCAAACTGCCCCTGCAGTTTGTTTTAATTTTTCAGAGCAGCAAGAATCAAAGGGTGGGTATGGGTGCACCACCAGCCAACCTCCCCGCAATTCTTTCCTGCTATGGACTAACTAAGCGTGCAGACTACAGGGCCAATCTACACAATAGGATACAGCACATCAGTGCTCTGTCATGCTATAACACTCTTCTCCTTTAGGTCAGGCCAAGTTACATTATAGAACATGGCTCTTAGCCTTGGGGCCAGATTTATACCTTAATATAAATTGATTGAGCTCTATACAGCCAGACAGCTCATATCAGATCTGAATCTTCAAACCTATGACACAGTTTTGATAGGCTAGTTCTCACTAGAAAAAAAATACTGAGCTGAAACGCTGCTGACAAGAGATAAGTTGAAACACAGGTCTCCCTGGCATGGTTTTGCAGTCATTTGGTCTGGACAATTAAATGGCAACATAAGCATGTAGGAAGCTTGCACTGCTGTTACCCAAGTGGTAGATGTTCACACATGGATCACTTCATTCTCCTAGGCACTCAGGCAAGAGATGACTTCATTGGGTCTGGAATCCTATCATTCACAGATACATATACATATATCTTCACAGATAAAATGTCAAGCTCATTGGTTTTTTGTTCTTCTGTGACTGAGAGTTTGTTTTTAAATTCAACAGCCATTCATATAAGTGCTTTGCTGGCAATTGAGCTTAGGGTTTTGTTTTTTTATTTTAGTTCCTTCTGAAGATGCTTGCTGCAACCAGTGCTACTGGAACACAGGAGGGGTCTTCAAAAAGCCATAGGAAGGAGCATCTGAAGAGACATGAGGGGCTGAGAGAAGGCTCCTCCTCCACAATTGTCAATTAATGCAAAACTCTGGCTTAGTTACAAGCAACAGGAGTTAAAAAAAAAACTCCTGGAGAGCTCTTGATGGTCAGAATAACTGCAGCTGGAGCTTGGAGAACTCCCCTAACTGTAAGCTTGAAGATGGGTGGATTGTTTCCCTTTACAGAAATCGTTAGTCTGAGAGCACTTAGAGATAGACTTGCATTAGTGGATATGCACCTGGAATTTACTGTCCTAGCTGCTCAGTCACCCTAAAGTCTGCCTGGAAAATGCTACTGCATTCTAGAGATAGCAGGTGCACATGCTGCACTACTTTGTTTAAGGGCCATGGCTAAGAGCCACAGCATTATGTGCTCAAGGGTCTGTTGTGCTTCCAGAAGGAGCTTTCCATCCAGGGACCAGACTCTTTCTTTAGCTGCACAATTTACACCAGTCTGGACATGCCCTGTGAGATACTGTGCTCAGGTCAAATGTAAGGAAAGTATATTGGTTCATCTGTCCCAACAAACCAGCTTATGCTGTCATAAACAAGCTTCTGCTGGTATAGAAAAGCTATAAAAACCCATACTACTAACAGACATTGCTATATCCTAGAAGCCCTAATGTAGAACAGGACCCAGAAGCCACCCCTTTATGAAACAGAATTCCTTCCAGGCTTACCCCAGGGTCCAGGCTAGAGGGGGATACAGTAACCTGTTGCTGGCCTCAGTTTACAAGTCCTGAGATGGTGCAGCCCTGCACTACCTTTAAGGGGGCCTGTAGTGTACCCCTGTGGTAAAGCAACAGGGAAGCAGACACAGAAGAAACTATTTGCTGTGGGGAAGAAGATGAGAAGAGCAGTGTAGCTAGGCAGAAGGGGTTCTGATTCTAGCTGATAAATAAACTCAGTCTCCCTTTAGAAGGGCCTCTAAAAGCCAGGAAAAAATTTTGCTCAGGTCCAGCCTAGCATGAGCAGCTGAGTGAGATTAAAATGTGGATAGCAGATGGTGTCTGATGCAGATAAATCCTGGGTTTGTTATAGAGATAGGCTCAGAGTACTTTCTGCTATGCATAGGAACCAAGAGTGGGTCTGTGCCAATCCATTCCTTGAGGTCTTTGGATAGTAGTATTATTGCCAATATATTATGTTTTGCAAAACAACTAGGACTGTGACTCTGATGATAGGAAACAGGGCAAGAAGGGGATCCCAGCCAACAATAGTAAGTCAAAAACCCTGTTTCTCAGAAGTCATCCGATAAAGAGAAGAGATGGAAAAACAATTCTTGAAAATAGAGTGCATTTTTTACAATCAAAAGCAGTAACTCACATATGAGCTGATCCTTCATTAGTGATCTAAAATCTTTGCCAAAAGTCCTTTGAAGCAGAGCAGTATCTTGCCAGACATCCATAAACATATTCTCCCTCATTGGTCTCTCCACTGTGTCCTTAGGCACAGCCTCCACTCCTCCCCAGTGCTAAGCAGAACTATCTTGCATGGTAAAGAGCCCCAGCCATGTCTTCCTAGCAGGCTCTGTTAAAGATTGAAACAGGCTTTGTCTTCTCCTCATTGTTTCAGTAAAGCAAATTTGTTCTTCAGGTAAGGATAAATCTCTCAGGGTCTGTTTTCTGGTTGGTTCATTTTTTTCCTCAGGTGGGTTTGAAAACTAGGTTAGCCCCAGCTCATAACTGTGGGGAAGGAGAATTTGAATCTTGGATATTAAAAGAGGGTTCCCTATGCCCCATTACTAAAGATGAGAGTAGCACCAGGGGTGCTGTTCCTCTGAGTTTGGAGATCTGCCCTCCAGCAAATCTATAGAAGGCAACTTAAACACAGCAAGCAGCGGGTCCCAGGACAGCAGGCAGTCAGGAGGGCCGGGGCTGGGGCATAGAGTCCAGGCCCATGTGGAGAAAGGGGCTCCAGAGCCGGTACTGAACAGCTCGCAGTAGGCAGCCAGAGGCCAGGGAAGGTGCAAGGCAATAGATCATTGTGGGTGACAACCAAAGGGCCAGAAAGAAGAATTGACCTGGGAATTAGAGGCACAAGCCTAGGCAGTCTAAGGGAGTGACCAGACCATAGGCAGTCAGTCCAAGTGGAGTGTGCTTGGTCAGGGGGTTACCAGAGTGTAAGCCAAGGTCTGCCTGGTATAAATCCAAGCCCAGGTTATCAAGCCAAAGGTCAAGATGAAGCTGTGGTTAAGGCAACCAGTTGATCCAGGCTAAGCGGTCCAAGACAGGAACTGAAGTGAGCAAGAGCAAGAACAATCAGAGTCTGGTAGGAAGGTCCTAACTAGAGGTTTGAAGCATGGAGTCACAAGTCTCCACTGTCTGGTCTGAGTATAGATAACGAGTGTAGGCAGGGCCTCTTCCTGAGCCGTGATTCAGCCTGATTGTCAGAATACCTCCAGCGGGAGCTTGGGGTCAGATAAGCCCCACCTGGGCCTTGGCTCATTACAGACGGCTTCTGAGTCTGGAAACCCTAACCCAGGGATGCAACAGGTATAGACAGGCCCAGGGAATTTATACTGACCTCTGGCAATGCCATAGCCCATGAACTTGGCCATACTGCCATTTGGGGTCTGAAAGATGTGACAGGGTCTGCCTCCAGAGGACAGTCATGGCACCCTCTAGCAGCCACTGCAACCCAGCCTGGCCCCCTAGAGTCTCTCAGTTCACTGCCCTATGCTCACCTGCCATGTCTTGCTGTCTAATTGAGAAATATGGGAGGCTGCCCTTGGAGACCAGAGTAAGCCTTGGGTGCTTTACTCTGCCCTGCTCATCCCCTAGGCAGTTTTGTTTTGGCCCCTGTCCCTGCCCAAGCAAGATACTGCTCTTTCATCCTTTTTCTCAGCTCCAGGCCCCCTGTATCAGGGCCTCTGATTAATCATGCTCAGTTGAGCCGAGCACTTGAGCCATCGCACCTACCCCGGATCCCTGCCTAATGAGATTGCCCTGGTTGTCTATGGAGATGAGCAACTGGATTGGCTGCTGAAAGCACCGCTAACCAGTCTCAGTCTGTTCTGGTAATCCTCATGCCCTCTGTTCCTTTCAGTTCTCCTGGCTCGTGACTCAGCTTTGGCTTCTCCTGACTCGGACTTCATATTTCCCCTGAAACTAGGCACTGGCTCTCTGACCCCTGGCTTCTGATCTTGGCTCACTTCTCAGGTTACATCTCTCAGATTTTACCTCTCGTCTTCTGAAACTTGGTACATGTGTCCTCAGCCCCCCAACCTAGACCCCAGTGTGATGCTCTGATAATCTGAATTCCCACCTTGCTGACCCCCTAGCTTCTCCTAGTGGCCTACTGGCAGGCCTGGCTAACTATATTTAGGGTGAACACCTTTTACAAATTGGAAGGCAGGACACATACCTTCCCTGACCGGCCCCCCTCTCCCCTACCTCCACCGGCAGCATGGTCAGAGCAGAGCCAAGAGGGGTAGGGACAGATGCGAGCTGCCAGTTGCAGGCTTGGGGCTCCCCACTCTGCAGCCCTTCCTCAGGAGCCCTGCACTGGCCACATGCCCCCTGGCCACCTGGCAGCAGTGGGTGGCACACTGTATGCCGCTGCTGCTCTGGCTGCTTGCCAGGCAGGCAGGGGCACATTGCTACGGCAGCCCCTGTAGCCCACTGGGCCTCAGGCCCTTGCAGGGCTCTATCTTGACTTCAGCCCCTAAACAATTTAGCTTTAGCCCACCAAAGTGGAGTGTCTCCCTGACACCCCACCTGTGGTTTCCCAACCACCCCAAACCTCCAGTCAGGACACAAACAACCCTAACACAAAACCACTTATGTCTAGGAGGCATTCAGCAACTCCGTCCTCCTGCAGGATCAAAGCCAGTCCAAGCCTCTATCCCTGGGGTCAGGTTCATATGGCCCTTTCTCCATGCCTCCCCCTGCCTTTCAATCACCTGGCTGCCAGGCTCAGGGGCTTCTCTTTTTCCCTCATTAACAGGTTTATTTCTCTAGTCCACCTCCTTATCACCAGGGATCTGGGTTTTCTGTTTCCCACAAAAAACCAGAGAAAACCACAGATTTTACCTTTTACTGGAGGCAAATGCAGGGGGCACATGGCCACCAGGCAGCCTGAAGAGCAGTTCCTGCAGGTGAGGGTGGGGGGATTGAGGCTCCCATAGGGAGAGAGTTGAGCAGGGCAGGGGCTGGGGCTGCTGCCCAGTCAGGTAGTTCCTGTGGCTTGGGGCCCAGGACCACAGTCCGTGGCTGGAAGGCCCCAGCAGGTAGCAGGATGGGGTTGTGGCGGGATGTGGCTCGTCTGGGGGACAGCAGGGTGAGGCCAGCTCTCCACTGCTGCACACACTCCTGGGGGGCAGGGGAGACCCGCAACCCCCAGATCTGTGCACAGAGTGGGGGCAGGACAAGCTGCCCATTGCGGGCTCAGGCAGGTGTTGCTCCCTGCCACTGTGTGCACTCCTAGGGGCCAGCAGGGACCCGTGCCCCCCCAGATCTGAGCACAGGGTGCAGGTGCAGGCTGCCCGTTTCAGGCTCAGGCTCCTTCCCTGCTGCCCTCCTCTGGGTCCTCTACAGCCTGGCATGTGCAACCTAGCACTGCAAAGAACAGTGGAGCCACGCAGGAAAGCTGTTTGCCACTGCAAACTCTGTGCTGCGCTGCCCTGGCGACGTGTCCCCTGCAGGTGTGGTTGCAGCAGGGGCGGTGGTGCACGATTGCATGCAGGGGACACGTCGCCAGTCCAGCACAGAGTTTGCAGCAGCAAGCAGATTTCCTGCATGGCTCCGCTGTTCCCTGCAGCACTGGGTGCACATGCCTGTGGAAGGGCAGCACGGTGGGAGCCCGAGTTCACAGTGGGCAGTGTGCAGCCCCCACCCCACGCACAGATCTGGGGGGCACAGGACCCCCTGCCCCCCGGGAGTGCACTCTGCAGTGGGAACAGCAGACAGGCAGCAGGCAGCAGTGTGGGGAGCCAGGCTCTGCTTCACTGCAACAGCTACCACCTGCTGCCAGGAGCAAGGGGCTGCAGACCCAGGTCCCTAGCCCCATAGCCCTGGCAGCTGGGAAGCCCCTCCAGAAGGGCTGGGGGTGCAGAAACTGTGGGTTGAGGGTGAAGGGCAACCAGCAGGGCTGGGGGGATGGGGGGTGAGGGGCAGGAGCAGGGCCAGGGGGCTGTGGGGGGGCCTTTCAGTTTAATCACAGATTTGGGGGGGTTTATCAGAGAATTTGCAATTTTCATCAGGGAAAATGGGCCTCCTGCTTATCACCTATACCTGCTGCCTGTTTCTTCAGGCAACTTGCTTACCACTTCGCAGCTAGCCTCCCTACAGCACTGCACTCACTTGCTTCTAATAGGGGGCTCCTGCTACAGAAGAACTGACTGAGCCAATGTCCCTCATACTCTTCCCTCTGTCCCTGAGTGGCTGGGGAAGACAGCTGGTCTGTGCCATATGAGGCAAGTCAGGAAGGGACTTCTAAGGCTAGGGACAGAAGTTTCACATAAACTGGTTTAAGTGATCAGAAACTGGTTTAAATCTGTAGCAGAATAGATGTTCAGTGCACATAAACCAGTTTCAAAATGGCTGAAACTGGTTTAAGATAAATCTGGTTGAACATAGTATCAGACTTAACTGATTTAGGTCAAACCAGTTAATGAAACTTCTGTCCCAGACCTCTTCCTGGTTCAAGTTAAAACAGAGTCCCCCAACATCCCATCATTCTGCAGCCCTGGGCTGAGCTGGGCTGTCTGTTCCAGAGAGCAGGGATGGCCCTGGTCCTCTGCTCCCTAGCTGGAGCAGTGGTGGCTGGCTCACTGGCTGGGTCACCGACCCACCCAGGAAAACCCCTGCTGGAGTCTGGGGCCAGGGATGGGGGTTAAACTTCCCTTCCCCTGAGTACAGAGCTGCCCCACCTGCTTACTTCATGCTGGCTGCAACTATGGACTACAAATCCAAGAGGTACCTAGAAGCAGGAAGAGGAAGTGATGAGCAACCTTGCAGAGTCCTGCGGCTGTGAGTCTGGACTGCAAATCCCAGAGACTTTGGGGGTAGCAGGAAGAGAAAGCAAACACACAGCCCATGCTGGCTACGTGCCAGAAAGCCATGCTCTAGCAGCTTCTGGCCTGAGCCACTGCAGGCATGTGGCTGCATTTCCTGAATCAAAAGTGAGCATCTGTTCATTTGCTTATTGGTTCAATCTTTGCAACTTAGACTAAACTGCAAAGACCAAATCAATTCAGTCGCAGGCTTTTTGACTGTCTGTACTTAGCATAAGAGTCTATTAAAATATAAGATTGTGGAGGTGCAGTTCTCCTCCTAAGGTAAGGAAATCACAAGGACCAAAATGAGAGGTGGGCCTGGTGAACCATCAATGGGAGTCAAAGCCTGACAGGTTCCATACTATCAAACTTGTGAGGTATGGGGCAGCTAATGGGAAAGTTGAGGTCATACTAGCTTGTCCATGTGTTAAAAGATGTACAGTAAATGCCAAGGTTTAGCACAAAGGATTGACCAGGGGTAGTTGGCCAAGTTAGAATAATTTGTGAAGAACCGCTCCAAAGAGCTACATGTGATACCAAGTTGTAGGATGTGAGATTAGATGGGAATGGAGCATGCCCACAAACCTATTACAGACCCCCTACATTTAGGCTTATGTTCTAATAAACACATGGGGAAACTCATTCTGCTTTCTTAAAAACCTCGTTCTAGTGATATCGTCGGAAGTTCCTCCCCTCGTCTTGTAATACTGCTAGCAAGAACCTCTTGTTCCTCTCTGCTTTTTTTTTCCTCCATAGACTAGAATCTTCTGGTATTAATGGCTTCTTCAGACTGTGTTCCAATATGAATCCGGGGTTTGTAGGAGTCAACTTTGCTTCCATGATAATTATGTTCCACTGAAGAAGCAGTATTATGTTGCTTGTAAATGAGATGGAAGTACCCTGAAGTATGTCAGCTCATTTATTGTCCTGCATGATTTGTCCTGTTTTTCAGAAGAACTGGGCCAGAAACCACAATAATTGAAACCAATTTGTGCCTTCTCCTAAACTGTTTAATAGAAATAGCACATGGGACGTGCTGCTCTTACACTACTTTAGAGGAGTTTATTGGTTATTTTTGCATAGCAACAATTATTCCTGAGTTTTCAAGATGTTGGAGCTGCTTTGTGCCATGAGATTCCACTAAGATCCACCAGAATCCCACAACTAACACCCCTCACAATGCTTTGATATTCCATGAGCATTTTGAATATATTTGTGGGCTTTTACTTGATTTTCAGTTATTTTTAATGACTACAGATATCATGTTATTATTTTCACCATAGTTGTCTGGCCAGTTCATTATGGCCCCCATGAATACTTATTAGTTGAACACTTCAGAATCTTTAATGCATTCATCTTAGCAATACCCCTACAAGGAAGGGACGTGTTCTTATCCCTATTTGATAAACAGTGAACTGAGGTTAAGAGGCTGAAGAACAGATTTTTAAAGGTTAAGTGCCTAACTCCCAGTGATTTGGGAGTTCATAGAAGGGCAACTCCATACCCAGGGCAGCCATGACACAGAATAGCTCTGGCTGCTGCCATGCCATTTGTGGTACCACTATAGCAGTGGCTGCTTTTGCATCCCCCCATAAATGTGGTATTTAGGGCTGCTGCCCTGATCAACCTTCCCCACATCTATTTGTGCTACTGGTAACAACTAACCTTAAAGAAACCTGGGACAATGAAACTTGTTCAGGGTGCCACAGGAAGTATGTGAGAGATCAGGAGGATGAATCCAGAACTCCCATGTCCTAAACCAACACCCTAATCCTTCCTATCTAGTTAGTACTCTATATACAAGCTCCAATTCTCTTCAAGTTTTACCTTAATGCATTTTACTATTGGGAATTTCACAGTTCCTGCACTATACCAGAGTCTTTCTAGTGAGCTTTTCTAACCCTGACTCTAACAAGGTATCTCATATTCCAGAGTTCATAGATCCATAGATTTCATAGACATTAGGGGCTGGAAGGAACCTCATGAGATCATCAGGTCCAGCCCCACTGCC
>NW_005842689.1:219428-258367 GCF_000455745.1 Alligator sinensis | reverse complement strand
GGCGGCCCCCAAGTCCCCCCGAGCCTTCTCTTCTCCAAAATGAAGAGTCCCAAGTCCCTCAGCCTCTCATCATATGGCCTTCCCTCCAGGCCGTGGATCATATGAGTGGCTCTCCTCTGGACTCTCTCAAGCTTCTCCACATCCTTCCTGAAGTGGGGGGCCCAATACTGGATGCAGTACTTCAGCTGTGGTCTCACCAGGGCTGAGTAAAGTGTGAGGATGACTTCCCTGGATTTGCTTGAGATGCATCAGTGGATGCACACCAAAGTTTGGTTAGCTTTGCCCACCACCGCATCACAATGGTGATTCATATTCATCTTGTGGTCAATCAAGACCCCCAAGTCCCTTTTGGTCGTGGTGCTAGCAAGCATAGCACTGCTGAGCCTATAAGTATGCTGAGGGTTCTTCCTACCGAGGTGCAGCACCTTGCACTTCTCTGCATTGAAGGCCATCCAGTTTTGGTCAGCTCACCTTGAGAATGTATCCAAGTCGGCCTGTATTCCAAGCCTGTCCTGCAGTGTGACAGCCCTCCCCCATAATTTGGCATTGTCCATGAATTTGGCCAGTTCACATCTGACTCCCGAATCTAGATCATTGATGAAAATGTTAAAGAGTACTGGCCCAAGTACCAAGCCCTGAGGGACTCCACTGGTAACCCTGTGCCATGTTGATTTGCTCCCTTCAACTAGTACTCTTTGGGTCCGACCCCGTAGCCAGTTGCCTAGCCATTGGACCATAAGATGATCAAGGCCACAGTTCCCCATCTTAACCATGAGGACATCGTTGGGAACTAGGTCAAAGGCCTTCTTGAAGTCCAGATATATGACGTCCACATCATCTCCCTTGTCCAGGGCATATGTTACGTGGTCATAGAAGGAGATGAGGTTGGTCAGGCAAGACCTGCCAGTCACAAAGCCATGTTGGCTGGCATTCAGAAGCTTGCCTTCTATTAGTCTGTCATTGATGGATCCCTTGACAATTTCCTTCAGGATTTTTCCAGGGATGGATGTCAAACTGATTGGTCTATAGTTCTGCAAGTCATCCCTCCTCCCTTTCTTGTAGATAGAGACCTCATTGGCTCTTTTCCAGTCATCCAGGACCTCGCCCAAGCGCCACAATTTTTCAAATATCCCTGCCAAGGGGGATGCAATGATGTCTGCCAGCTCTTTCAAGACCCCTAGGTGCATTCCATTTGCGCCTGCAGACTTATGAATGTCCAGTTTCCCAAGGTGTTCCCTCACCTGATCCACATCGATTTTGGGCCCGTCACCCAATCCCGAATTGCTTTGTGCCATTCCTGGCAGTGTGATCTTCTTGGGAGGGTGAAAAAACGGATGCAAAAAAGTGATTTAGATTGGCCTTTTCTTGGGCATCTGATGTCAGTTGCTCCTTTGGATCTCTCAGGGGCCCAATACTGTCCTTGTTCTTTTTTCTACTTCCCACAATTTTGAAGAAGGATTTTCTGTTGTCCTTTATGCCTGTAGCTAGCCTAAGTTCAGTTTCTGCCTTGGCTTTTCTTGATCGCTCTCTGCAGGTGCCGGTGAGTGCAGGATAATCCTCTTTGGTAATGCTTCCTGTTTTCCAGCTAGGATAGGCTACTCTTTTGAGCTTAATGAGGTCCAACAGTTCCTTATTCAGCCATAGAGGCTTCCTTGCTCACTGACTGCATTTCTTGCAAGAAGGGATGGCTTTGCCCTGTGCTTCAAGGATTATGTTTTTGAGCAATAACCGTTCCTCATGTTACTCCCTTTTCTGGGGGGGTATGACCTCTGATTGCCTGACCAATTCTCTCAGATTGCAGAAGTCGGCCTTCCCAAAGTTAAGGACCTCTGTTTTACTGAGGGGTTTGCCTGCTGTTTGGTGAACTAAGAAGGTGACCAAGTCATGGTTGCTGTCACCAAGCTTCCCTTCGATCCACAGATTGCTCACCAGGTCCTCCCCCATGGCCAGGACCAGATCCAATAATGCCTCTCCCTTAGTCGATGCACAGACCTCCTGGGTTAGGCAGAGGTCATCGATGCACGTGAGAAAGCTATGTGACCTGTCAGATTTGGCCATGCACTCATCCCAAGAGATGTCAGGGAACCTGAAGTCCCCCCATGATGATCAAGCATCAGGAACATGTGGTTTCAACCAGTTCCCTATTGAATTCCCGATCTAGGTCTTCCTCTTGATGGGGGGAGTCTATAGTAGACTCCTACAAGTAAGTCACCCTCCCCATGTTCTCTTGTATCTTGATCCACATACAAATTGGGTCTATTGAAGTGTTAGCTCCCACCAGCACTGTTCTGGGCTTTTATAGGTCCCCTTCTCCACTATACAGCTCTAATATGCCAGACAATGATTCTTCAATATACAGTATGCAGGTGGACCTCAGTGCCTGTATATTTAATTGTAGTCACACCAAGTCATAGTGCCTCTAATCATACACTCACCACTCTCCACTTAAGTGATACTGATCTTGGTGTCCTCTGGCTGAGCAAATTCCATCACAGGAATACTTCAATGCAATTCCAGATGTCTAACGTGTATTCTGTAAGGACTTAACTTTAATTATAATGTGGACATAGTGAAAATTCTTTTTCTTCTTCTTCTCTTTGAAGTTCAGAAGAAAATCAGTAGGCGAGACTTCTACCTTTATTGCCATTTAAATTCACCACACAGATAAATGCAAGAGAAAAAATCTATTTAATATCTTATGTTTTGCTAACAAAGTTGAAGCTTCAGGTAAATAGCTCTTGCCTTATTTTTATTGCAACACAAATTAAACTGAAAGATAGCATAGGGACCTGCAACCAAATTTTAAAACAGTGAGGAATGTACCAGCCTGGCTCAATGTAATGCTGTACAGTTTATGCACTTGCATACATGATTGTCTAATGACAATACCAGGTATAACACATTCACTGTAATGTACAATACAATATCAGCCTCTTTGGGGAAGTTCCATGTAGAAACAAGAGAAAAGAAAGCGATGTGGAAGATTGGAATAAACCCCTAACGAGCACCCAGCTTTTGCCATCAGATCCATGCAGCCCCAGAAATCTGTCCATGGAGATATCAGGACACAGATATTTGTTCAAACTGAAAAATAATTTGTTCTCTACAGGGACAAGTCAATTGAGAAAAACATTAATAATGATCAAGTACTGATAATTTCACAATAGTGAAATACCCTTGGTTGGTAGCTTGATCTCTAAAATATAAGTCAAAATTAATTAATCTTTCCTATAATATTGGGTGTTTTGGCATTATCTGAAAATACTTAAGAGCTGCAGCATACTCAGTCTTCTTTAAACAGGTCAGGATATATTAAAGATGTGATTTTTTCAAAGCTGCATAAAGGACTGGGACACTCATTAAAACTTAATGAAAATTAGATATTCAAATCTGCCTGTCTTTGCAAGCCCCACTCTACTGCTTTCCCTCCTAACTTATAGTGGGATATCATTTGGTTTATGATAGTACCAAATCTGCTAACTTTGAAAATTAAACTGTAATATAATATACTGTTGGTTAAAGTTTGCAAAGGATTATTTTAGATTATGTAAAATCATTTGGGGTTTTCCAAAGGAATACAAAAAAGAGGCTACTTCAAATTATGCACTGGTCTAGAGTTTATGTGTAGTAGCATTAACTCTCTGAGCTAAAGGTCTTCTCTAAGTTAATATAACTAAGATACTGGAAAAATTGCTTTGGAAAAGAGGAGAGAAATCTGAATATGAACGCTTGCCTGCTGCCTTGGATACACTGTTCCTATGCACTGAGAAGGCCAAGTCCTGCATCCCCTATTGTAGCAAAAGTCCCATTGACTTCTTTGACAGTTTTGCTTAACAAGGGATCAAATGATGTTACAGCCAGATCCTCGACTGGCATAAATTGGTATAGATCCACTGCATGGGAGTGGAATCTTGCTGATTTATACCAGCTGAGCATCTGGCCCACAGTGTGGGAGTTTGCTCCCAAAGCATAATTGGTTTAATTATTTATTTTGAAACAAGTGGCCAGGGAAGTAACACAAGAATCTTTTATCACCAACAAGTACCATGGAAAGACAGCAACCTTTTTCATGAAGATCATTAACTGTCAGGAACAGGCGCTGCATTACCCTGATATTTCTGACGCAGTTTCTCTGGCTAATAGGGCACTAATGTAAAAGTATTTTTGTGGGGAAGGGCATAGTTTCAACAGGCAGCATGGCAGCACTGGAGTGATCTAATCGGCATAGCAGGATGCTGGTGTGAGGGCAGCTTCAATGTTCTTGGTCTGACCACCATAGGCAAATGGGAAGGTTGTGGTATAGCACTTGTTCCTGTCATAGGTATAGCACGTATCTGATTTGCTGCAGTCGGTGCTTTGCTGAGCAGTAACTATCTGGCCGCCCAGCTCGATTTCCGTGGGATCACATTTCTTGCAGCTGAAAGACAGATTGAGTGGGTATATGTTAGTCATGGAAAGAGGCTGCAGCACTGAGGAGCCTTGAGTCCTCACTGCTACCTTGACAAATATGTTCAGGCAGCTTCTGCTGCCTTCTAGAGCTTAGGACCAGCCACCAAATTATCTTGGGCTGCACACGGCAGTAGGGGGAAACCCTCACAAGTCACTGGACAACCAATACATGCCATGTTGGTTTTGAGCTTTCAGAATGAGCCAGGGTCATGGTAGGACTTTATCTGCAATATGAGGGTCTATATGCTCTCATGTAAAATGAAACTGTGATTTTCCTATAAGCACTTGCCTTCTGAGGCTTAAGTAAAACTTCAAGTGCTGTGAAACCTGAGAGAAAGTCATGATAGTATGCAACTCTGAAATCAGTACATTTACAATGCAGTCTTCACAAAAAATAACAGTTTATAAAGGGATTTTCAATGTTGTCTGTCTTTAGCCATACCCTGAATTAAGAAATGTAGGATTTCGTTATCTCAGGAGGAAAGACCCTGTCCTGACCAGGATGCAGGACTGGGGGTTAGGAAAACTGAGGTCTGTTCTCAAGCCCTGTTGCAGAATTCCTGTATAACCTTGGCCCAGCCACTGACCCTCTGCCATAACTTCCCTGTCTGTCCATGGTATGGAGAGGTAATGTTACAACATGAATGCAGTAAAGAAAATTCCTCACAGTTCAGACAGTCGGTAGACAAAAGTGGTTCTCAGTGGAGAGGTAGGGTCAGACATGTTCATTCTGCTCTTCAGTGGGACTCTAGAAGGTGAGGGAAAAGATAATCATAAAAGTTCCTGAGAATTATTCAGGTGAAATCTGCAAACTGCACAATGAATTATCCTGATATGGCTGAAGCCAAGTTCTTATCTTGTTTTATGCACAGATCTTTTCATCTCTTTCCACTTCTGCTCCCAACAAAACTTCAAATACTTGCTTGCTATGTGTTAGACCTGAGCTTAGCTTCCATGTGCCCACAACGTAGATTTTTTCTACGCCACTGCTAGGGACCACCATGGAAAGACTAGAGGATATCAAAGCACGGCGAACTGTTGAAATACTAGTAATTTAACAACTGCCATAAGTCTTGCCAATGACAGGAGTTATATCCGGGCATGTCTAAGTAGATAGAGGCCTAGACTCACCAACGCTCATGATTCACAGCCTTTTTCAACAATAAAGTTTCATTAGTGCTCTTAAACTCCTCTGACCTCAAGCTTGCCTTCTCAGCCAACATGCCTCCCCTCCTCCCCACCACCTCAGTGGGAGGTTTATGTGAAAGCAAATTCAGACACTGTGGGTGGGTCTACACATGCATTTACACCAGCTTAAATTCACTGTGCAGTAAATTACTGTACAATAAGCAGGAATAGGCCAGCGTCTACACGTACAGGCATTAAAGTGCACTGATGCTGTGCGTGGTCAGACTTGGGACTAAAGTTAGTCCCAAGTCAGTCCACACACACAGTGTTACTGCACAGTAAGGTGTCTACACATGTGTTACTGTGCAATAACTAATCAGGCGTAAATTTGATAGCTGCATGATGCAGGTATCAAATTTACACTCAAGTCGGCGTAAGTCACCATATTTACTGCGCAGTACAGGCAGGCACATGTAGATGCGTGCCCATACTGCACAGTAATTTTGGTTACTGCACAGTAAATTCGCACATGTAGATGTGCCCAGTGTGTGCTGGCAACTACCTAACTGTAGCCAGGGGTTTGGCCTTCCCTGAAACATGAGGCATTAATCCTTTCCCAGGGATAAGACAGTAGCTGGTCTGTTGGACCTGGGGTCTATTCTGGATTGTCAGATCCTATGCTCTGAGCTAGACAGTGTCCCTAATATGAGCACTGGAAATGCTGTTCTTATCTCCTTCACAGCATGTTTTAAAGAGCTACTCTAACCCTTTAAATATTCTTGAACCACTGTTTGTAAGGAGGGGGATATACGTTATGCAAATGTAATTCAGCTGGTAAAATAGATCCATTTGGTGTGACATGGGTCACTTGCCTCTATGTGCCATAAGCCATGAGAGAATTAGATGAGAGCTAATAGAATCTGAATTATTGCATGAAGAGCAGGCCACAAGGAAAACTTCTTGGGTCTCCCATAACTAATATGCTGAGCAGATACAAAAACAAGGAGCTGGCTGTGACATGCCGCCTCAGCTTTACCTTCTCAAAATAAAGTTTTGTCTGCCACTTACATGACACGGATGTTTCTCTCCAAGATTTCTTCCTGAGGATTGTCTTTGGAAGGGACAAACTTAGAGGTCACCCGGACACATTGACATTTGTTATCAACCAGGACATGCTCTTCCCACTCCTCATCCTCGTAACCTGCCAAAACACAGAATGAGTTAGAAAGAGAGAGAAAAGTCTTGTCATTTGCTTGACTTGATATCTATTCCCAGGTATCCTGTCAACAGAGCACAAGGATGAAATGTACTTCAGGTTCTCTTCACGATCTGATTGTTGTCAAGGCTGGTGCATAGTCCTCCTGAGAAAACTGAGCCTCTTTCTCTCTTCCCAGTCTCAAACGTGGTGTGGCCTGCACCTACTACTTGGTCAGACAGGAAGAAGGAGGCAGTAGGGGATGAATCCACTAATGAGAGGTCCGTGGAAAAAGTTGGAGAAACATGAAACAAAGCAGGAGAAAGGACGTCCTTGTGTTATGCCTCAATTACAGCCAAGCCAGGTGTTCTGCTCCACAGGAAACAGTGTTTTACACCACACTGTGATACAAATGAAGCACAGAGGCACAGCGAAGTCTGAATAATGCTGCCATCACAAGGCTGTTTATCAGCCACCATCTGACACTGGAAATGAACTGGTTCCCATCTGCCTTCTGCCTGCTGTTATAGTGATAGTGCCCTCTAAAAATAGGCATGATTGGCAATATAGTCAGAACCAGTCTGGGCCTCCTGTTTCACAACTGCTCCTGTAAAACAGACGGAGAGGGCTCATTTAGTATCCATTGCCCAGTGGCAGTTCTGAACCCTTTGGGCAGCATTTTGGCATTTGTACAGCTCCTGAATAGAGCTGGGGGATTTCCCAGTACAACATCTGATACAAAATTTCAGGAAAATAGATATCGGGATCAAACATAAGCAGAATTCTTTTTTTTTCTTCAATCAAAAAAAATGTTTTTTGGATCAACCCCACAAAATGTTTTATCATAGAATCACAGAAAAGTAGGGTTGGAAGGGACCTCAGGAGGTCATCTAGTCCCAACCCCCTGCTCAAGGCAGGATCATCCCTATCCAAACCATCTCATACAAGTCCTTCTCTAACCCAGGGGTCAGCAACCTATGGCCCAACAAGCCATATCTGTCCTGCAGAGCCATTTGATCAGTCCTGCAGATGTGGGGCTTTGTGGCATTCAGCAGTGGAAGGCTTCAGTGGTAGTCATTTTCCTCTGCCATGATGAAGAAAAGTGGCAGCAGTAGCTAGGTAATACCAAGCACCCCCCTCTTGTTTCTAGTCTTAACTGGGTCACCCTGGCCCACAACCTCAAAAGCTTGCTGACCACTGGTATAACTTATTTTTTAAACTATACACTCAACCCTGTTGCACAGCTACAAGGCATATTACTCAAAGACACCAAAAGCACTCAAATCTACCACAATTAAAGTAGGGAGAGAAGGGCTGCCAGTGTCCTACTGTTGCACGGGTTGTTAAAACAAATTCAAGAGTAGGTTTTATTTACCAAAATGAAATTTTCTGTTTACCGCTCAGGTTATTTAACCCTTTTAGCCTCTCTTTCTTATAGGTGAATTGCTAAAGAAAGCAGACTGTTTGAAAAAAAATGTTTTATTTTGAAAATGTTGGAACAAAACATTAATTCAAATAGAGTCAAAATAAAGTTTTGATATTTAAGCAGTTTCAGTAAAATGCAATGTTTCAAAACACAGTTGAAGTTTCATTTAGAAGTGGAGTAGAGAGCTCACATTAAGTTCAACTAAGCATGGGAGCTCTGACACTTGGCCAAATTTCCACAATCCTGAGGCATTGTCCAAGACTAAGCAATTCACTGAAAGGAAGTTGACATTTCTGGGCTGGTCTGTAGTGTTTAGTAAAAAATGGAGGAATAGGAAATCAGGGTAAAAGTCACCCAAGTGCAGAGGGCTAATATAAGGTTTACATGTCTATTAAGTCCTACTTTGACTTAACTCACACACTCAACATCTTCTAAATTACCAAAGTACTGGTTTTCAACGGATCCCCAGTTCTGTACACACATTTTGTAGCAGTCTTAACATGGACTGATGCCATCTGCCAGCCTATAGGGACATACGTACCAAAGACCCGAGTCTTGCAAGTCACAGATTTTAGCTGCCGTTCTCTCTGGTAAGCTCAAAATGTGAGACAACCCCAAAACTTTGTAACACAAATCAACAAAGGGGCTCTGAAGTTAATAAACCAGCTGTGTGTGTTGCTGTTTTAAAAACTGGCAGCATCGTTTCTAATAAATAATGTTTGCTTCAAAGAGTTTTAGACCAGGAAGGAAATGAGCATGGCTCATAGCTCCCTGAGGAGTGTTTTTAGCTCTGGAGTGTGTTACACCTTTTTAATGCCCCTGCTCTTAAATGTTTTCTCCCTTTTGGGCTCCTCCACACAGGCGGTGCCTGGGGCAATTACCTTGTTTGCCCCCTTCGGTTATGCTACTGATTGTATGCACTATAGCATCATTTCTGAAAACTTTTCTTTGCAAATGTGTAAGAAAGCATATAACAGCAATATAATTGTATTTAACAAATAGGAGCTCTATAATTCCTAGAAATGTAAATCTTCTTACAAATTGCATAATTGAAAATAAGTCATCATACAAGACACCTGAGCTTTATAAATAACACCTCCATGTACTGACAAGGTACTGAAGGAAAGGAAAACAGTTCCTATGAACTCTGCTAATGTTCTCCTAATTAGCTGCAGGTTGGACAAATATTCCATAGTTGGATCAATGGACAATAACACTTCTTTCCTGATGGATTCCCATAAAAAGCTGCTTTTGATTAAACATTTCTTTTGAATAGTGGGTTATCTTTTAAGTTGCCACATTATATGGGAACAGGACTCTATAAAATCAATGAATAATCAACTGCAGCATATTAAAGTGCAAATAAAGTGCAAACTGGTGCTCCCACGCCGTTGAATTTTAAGCTATTTTTGTTATTAAAGCAAGAAAAGATTTAATTTGATCCAAATGCATTAATTGTGAAGTAAAGGGGCCAAATCACGTTCCCAAAGATGCTCTTTACTCCCACTGACTTCCCTGTGAATTGTGCATACACTATTACACCTCATGGAAAGCAATACTGTTAACCAACCACCCCATCACGCAAACCGTAATGCTTACTGAAATTAGAGAAAACATAGGACATAGTGGGTCATGAGGGGAGTACTGTTCTCAGTCAGGTAAAACATAAGTCAGAATTTTGCCCAGTGAATCTTAACCACTTTAGTGTAACTGAAGCTACACCACTGTGTTATTAAATTGCATCAAAATAGTCAACAATTACTCTCTTTCAATTATTTTCATCTATGTGGACAAGATTCAGATCTCAGTTAACTAGTGTGAATCAGGAGTAGCTCCATGTAGGTTTGTATGGTGTAAAACTAGAATGAGATCAGAATCAGGCCCTTTTGTAGCAGTCAGTTACATGCATAAAGAAACATTAAGATGCCTTTAATTCTAGCTAAGAATAGTCCTGTTTGTCAGCTTCAGATCTGGGAGGAAGAGCAACCATATGGATTCTCTGTTTAATGCTCCAGAATCTCTACAATAAGAGATTATTGAGTTGCTAGTGATCACTCTTAGAGTTGCAACGGGAATCTAAAACTTCCCACTATCGTGGTGAAGACAAAGACTTAGACTCCCACCAAAAGTCCACTAAAGTCTGACTTTCCCGGGCTTTGGCTCCTGCTCTAGCAGACTGAGCCTTGATTTTGTCTATTTGTTAAGACCATTAACAGTATATGGCTGTTCAGCAGAGTTGCTCAAATGTAAGATTTATATTTGAAACATGATTCTCAATTGCCTTCATATCATTTCTCACCTACCTGCCGCAAGAATGGCCCCCAAGAAAAGTGCCAGGGCTCCCCACAGTAACAAAGAGATCTTCATCCTGCTTTCTCTTCTTTTGAAGAACGTGGGTTAGAGGGGTGTCATCTGCCTATAAGAGTATGTGCAAATGACAGAGCTATTTGTTTCCTAAAATAAATAGTCCAGCCTGCTCACACTAACACTGGTGTAAGATGTGGTTGGAGGTTTTGAAACCAGACACTACAGTTGGTCAAATGCTCAAAAAACAGTTTTGCTCTTTCAAATCCGTACAGATGGGTTGAATAATTGCTACAGGCTTTAGTTGGCTGGTTTGTGAGGAAGTAACAATATCATAAAGCTGACAGGAAGCTATGCACCTTATTCATTCCTGGACTGAGGATGCCTTTATAGTAACACGCTGGGCTAGGACATTGAGCTTTATACCATGAGACATGGTTAAGACACTTAGCTGAGATGATTTAAGCAGAAGACAGGATAGATTTGTATCTTATAGACTACCTAAACCAGAGATAAGCTTCTGTAAGATCAGATGCCTGACTTCAAATGAACATTGCTAACTACCTCTCTGTTCATGAGATGACTTTAGTCATGGATGATCCTGCCTTCAGCGTAGGTTGGACTAGATGACTTCCCTCCAGCCATACTGTTCTGTGTTTCTATGAGACAGGATCATTCCCCAGTAAGCAAGGGGACATGGGTCCTGCTTCTAGTCCTGATAAATCAGACTATAAAACCACTTATTTGGGCTACTATTACAGTGTAACACAAAAGCCTTAGAATTACAGCCTCCCTGTGTTAGGTGCTGTACAAGCACATAAAGAGCCAGTCCCATTTCAAAGAGTGGGAAGTGTAAGAGGGTACAAAGAAGTGACGTGGCAGCAGGCCAGGAGCAGAGCTGAGAACAGCACTGCAGCTTCCTCCTGAACATCTCTCCAGAGCCCTGCCCACTGGTATTTCCCCTCATATATGATTTGGCTCATTCCCTGAAGTGCCTCAGCATTACTAGCAGTACATTCCTTCACCTTCTAACATCTTTATTTTTGGATTCATAGGAACACAGGACTGGAAGGCACCCCCACGGTTACTGAGCCCAGCTTCTGCCTTGACAGAAGCCCAGGAGTTGCAGGTTTCCTAATAAGATTGACTCAGTCAGGGCTGAAGAACCTGGCTACAGATGAAAGAAAATACAATGAAAACACTCTCCAAAATATTTGTCAGATAGGTTTTCCATACCTAACTATAACCTATGGCTAATTTGCAATAGAGGCTGGTGTTGTGTAGTATAAAGCTTTTATTGGCACTTGTTTGGGATGTTAATTCACTCTCTGATAAAGACTTTAAAATACCCTGGATCTCTAGAAAACACACACATGCATGCACACACACAAAACCCCATTTTTATGATTAAAAAGTTCTTATACAGCACCTTTGCATCGAGGTTTTCATCCATAGATCTCAAAGGCCTTTACAAAAGGACTATACAATTGCTGCCCATTTGACAGATGATAAAAGGGAGGCACAACCAAGTAAGTTAGAGGGAGAAAGCCAGGAGTAGATCCCAATAAAATCCCACCCTACTCACCAGCCTATGCTACCAGGCTGAGCCACATTTAAGATATTGTCAGTGAAGTATGCACTGGGCACTTGGTGTTCTAGAGAAGCTAACTCACGTGCTCTTATCTTACTGCAGATCTTGCTAACTGTGGTCCTGGCTCTGCACCAGTTAAAGACTGTGCGTTTTGTCCTGCACTTCAAGAAGAGCAGGGGTGAGCACAGATTTGTTTTGAGATAGTGCAAAAGAGCATCAGGCTTGGATATAGCAAGTACCTCCATGAGAGGCTTCCCTATTGAGGTAGGGGGTGGATGAGTGTCAGCCACACCTACATCCACTTTCCCTTTTGCCCTTTTTTTGACTAAACACTGCTGTCTGTCACACCCGTGCAAACATCAGTGTAATCAGTGGAGTTGCATCTTTGTCAGAACAGAACTTGTCCCTCTGTCTCTCCCTCTATATAACATGTTATCTGGAAAGGTTTCCTATCTAAATTTTAGATGGTGCTTTCTTCTGTAACAGCTGTTAGATGCCTAGTGAGCCCCACTTCTCATAGTGTTAAAAATAAGTACAGGCTAACCAATAGGGAGTTTTGGTTCTCAGATCTTTGTTTCTTTCAGTCACTTTTTTTGTAATCAAGGAGAAGTTAAAAAAAACCCTGCTACAGGGAAATGCAAGCATCAGAAAGAAAAATATGCAAAAGATGCCAGCTCAGTTTATGCAGTGGACATTAAGCAAAATCAAATCTCAACAACCATTAATATTTAAGAACTATTTAGTCCCCAAAAGAACAACTCGACGCTGTTTTACATCCTGCTCATGCCCAGCACTTATGGAATCAAGCAATTTACATTTAGGAGTTAAGTGTGTGTTTAGATACCCTGGTTTCATATATTTTGGTTTTAGGTTTATTTTTTTTAATGCTCTATTCATGGCCTTAGATTGATTTTGAAGAGCTCTAAAGACTTTTACACTTCAAAGTAAGCAGTACCAGGTATTTGCAAACTCTCCTTCTCCTCTCAGGTCAGGCCCCTAGATGGGAATATAATCCAGGGACTTGACTTTTTAAAGTATTTACTGGTATCTTCAGAGTTTTGTTCCTGAAGTCATGTGGATAACAGAAGTTTTTCATGTTTTTCAGTTTTCATGTTTTTCAAAAAAGGTATGTTTTTTAAAAAGCTACTGTCCTTCATGATTGCAATAAATTTGAATGTGTGGCCACTAAAATCCCAGAAATCAAAAAAAACATTAAACAAAAAAACCCAACCAAACAAACAAACAAAAAACACAACCCAACCAAAAGATTTGCTTCACCTGCTCCCTTCTCAAAACAAAACAAAAAAAAAGAATGCCTGATGCCTGAATGCCCAGGGCTGGCAATACTGCAAAGCTGGCAACCCAGAGCCTGACCCTGCTCCCATTAAGTCAGAGTGAAATCCTGAAATGTTTTGCCATTGATTTCAGTGGCAGCAGGCTAAGGCCCATGATTTCCCTTAAAAAGCCATAGAGTAATAGTAAGCTTTGGTTCTTTACAAGCAAGCCACACAGGCTGTTGGAGCAATTCAAGTCCACACCCTTTGCACAGTCATGTCGGATATACTGTGATGATGTTCAGGCATGGTGAGAGCAGTAGGAATCCCTTCTACCCCCTACTCTATGTGCAAGTGCACCGGGTAAGGTAACCACCCAACCCTTATTGGGCAGCCATTCCCGAAATGGTAACATCAAGTCCCAGTCCTGGGCTGAATGACTCCAGGACAGCATTTGTCCCATATCCCCAGTATCATGTGCAGGGATCCAGGTTTTCCATTTGCCGCAGAAAAATGTGGGAAATGGTGGATTTCCCCTTGAGGGTTGGCAGTGTTCCAGCCTGCAAGGGGCTGTTTGGGGCTGGAGGGAGTGGGGTGCAGGGGGCTGGGGATACAGCCAGGGAGTATGGAGAGCAGCTCCCTGAAGACAAGTCTATGCAGGGCAGGGGCATAACAAAGGTAGGGGGTATAGATTAAGGCCCCCATGGTGAGGGAGGAAGTGGGGCAGGCTTGGCAGCTGGGGCTGAGGGTGCTACCCAGCTGAGGCAGCACGTGGGGCCCAGGGCTGGGGCAGAAATGTGTGGTCACAGAGCCTGACTGGGGCATGCGATGGAAGCACAAGTGGTTAATTCAGGGGGTACTGGGGGTAGGGGCGACTCCCCACTGCTGCATGAACTCCTGGAGAAGGGGCGTGGGGGGACACATTCCTCCTCCAGACTTGTGCATGGGGTGGGGGTGGATGTGGGTTGCCCACTGCAGGCTTGGCGCTCCCTGCCTTGCTGCTCCCCCTGAGGCCTCTGTGGCTCAGCAGGTGGGACCCGATACAGAAGGGCAGAGGGGCTCAGTGCTGCCACTACCAGGAGTCCCACACTGGCTGCATCACCATGGTGTGACGCCCCCTGCCCACCAGGCAGCAGCAGGGGCAATGCTGTGGAGTTGTGCCCCCTGCTACTACCAGATGGGCAAAGGGTGCCTTGCCATGGCAGAGTGGGGCTCCCAGGATACCTCTGACCTGGTATCCCACAAGATACTGATCAGAAAACTGGAAGATATCAGGCCCAACTGTGGGACTGTCAAGCGGGTGTGAAATTGGTTGCGGGGTAGGACACAGAGTGTCCAAATTAATGGATCGGTGTTGTCCTGGTGAGATATGGGCAGCAGCGGACCCCAGGTCAGTACTTGGCCCAGTGCTTTTCAACATCTTCATCAACGACCTGGATGAGGGGGTGAAAAGCCCATTGGCCAAGTTTGCGGACAACACTAAAATATGGGGTTGTGCAGACACACCCGCAGATAGGCTGCAGATACAAGCAGACCTAGACAGGCTGGCATGTGGGGCAGAACGGAACCAGATGAGGTTCAACGTAGAGAAATGCAAAGTGCTGCATCTGGGAAGGAAGATCCCCCAGCACACCTACAGGCTGGGCAACACTAACCTGACCAGCACTATAAATGAAAGGGATCTGGGGGTAACAATAGATCCCAGCATGAATATGAGCCGGCAATGTGACATAGTAACCACTGGGGCCAATACAACTCTGGCATGCATAAACCGATGCATCTCCAGTAAAACCAAAGTGATTCTTCCGCTTTACTCTGCGGCTGCAGCTGGAATATTGCATCCATTTCTGGGCGCCACACTTCAACAAGGATGTGCTAAAGCTCGAGAGGGTCCAAAGAAGGACCACCCATATGACATGGGACTTGCATGGCAAGCCATACAAGGAGAGGCTGAGGGATCTCGGACTCTTCAGCCTAAAGAAAAGGAGTCCCGAGCCCACAGCAGGCAGCCTGCATTCACCCACACCCCACATAGGCTTGGTTTGGCCCTGCTCCAGCTGTGCCATTGCACACGGAGGGGCGGGGGGGGAGGGAGATGGGCTTGTGTCCCATCTTTCCATTTTTGAAAAATGGTCACCCTAGTGCAGGGGAGTAAGAACAGGTCAGGGTCACAGCCCCAACCTTCACCTCAGTGTGCCATGCAGCATCAATTGGACATGGCTAAGGTAGGAAATTATCTCTGTCTGAAGTAGCAGCTCCTCATCTTCCTCCCCAGGCTGAGCAAAACAACTCCATCACAGTTGCACTCTGAGGAACCTCCCCAACCCTCACACAGGCTGTCCATGCCCACCCATAGAGACTAATACTGTAGCCTAATACCTAATAGAGTGTCTTTCACCTAAGGATCTCACAGATCCTTCACTTCACAGTGCCCTAGTAAGCTGGGGGGATATCAGCCTCTCCATCCTACCAGGATGTAATATGGAAACTAAGGCATAGGAAAGTGAAATGGTTTGCTCAGTCATGCAGTGAATCAATGTCAAAGCCAGGAACAGAATCCAGGACACCCTGTTCTATACTCCATATACTTAGGGATCAACTCTTCCCATTAATCCAGGAGCATCTTTTAAATATGCGTCTCAGAACACTGCATGTCTCTAAGGAATTCTATCTGCTCCCAGATTGTAAATTCTTGGAGCTAGAAACTCATTTTACTTTCACCTTGATGTTAAATCATAAAAAAATAATATGGCAGGTAGTCATTAATTAACTGCATTGGCTTGGCTTGGGCCTGGCAAGCCATTAAACTGGGAGTTAATCACAGTAGTGCACTGGGGCCTGAATTCCAATTCCTAGAGATATCACTGAGATACAGAGGAATGGATGGATACTTCACAGGCAGATCTAGAATTCTGAAACGGGTGGTGTAGATGGTGAGATGCATCATCATGTGTAACACAACACAAATTTTTCTCCAGTTAAAAATAAACTAGCAGCTTTACTAGTAAGCTAAGGGCCTAGGGCTATATTATTCAGTTTAAGATTGAAACAAAAACAAATATAAGTTCATTGGAATGAGTTAAAATCTGCAGGACTGAATTTGGAGCCTCACTACCAGGAGCAGCTAGCAGACAGTAGAACTGCAAAACAAAGGTAGCTTGATTGGTGGGACATCAATACCATCAATACCATGGGGCTCTTGCTTCTGGCTCCAAGCACCCAGTGTGTGCTGGGCCCAACCCACTCCAGTGATAATGTCAGGTGGGGACTTTGACTGGGGCGGTACACCTGTCAAATCGTAACGCAGGTGTCCTAAGGCGAGCTCAGGGAGGAC
Source organism: Alligator sinensis (assembly GCF_000455745.1). Classification (NCBI taxonomy): domain Eukaryota; kingdom Metazoa; phylum Chordata; order Crocodylia; family Alligatoridae; genus Alligator; species Alligator sinensis. The sequence goes on along the minus strand of NW_005842689.1, from coordinate 241,666 downwards.
AGAAACCTCCTGTGAAGCAGAAGGGCAAAAGCTCGCTTGATCTTGATTTTCAGTATGAATACAAACCGTGAAAGCGGGGCCTCATGATCCTTCTGACTTTTTAGGTGTTAAGCAGGAGGTGTCAAAAAAGTTACCACAGAGGTAACAGGCTTGTGACAGCCAAGCGTTCATTTTTTTCCCCTCTGTGCTCCCAGTTGCAGGCTGTGGACCGAGGAGGGAAGGATGTGTCAAAGAAGTGGGGGTGAAGAGCTCACTGGCCGAGTTCACAGATGACACCAAGTTATGGGGAAGCATGGTCATGCTTGAAGATAGGCTACAAATACAGGTGGATCTAAACAGGCTGGCAAGCTGGGCGGATTGGAATCTAATGAAGTTCAATGTTGAGAAGTGTAAAGTGCTCCACCTTAGGATGAGCAACCCCCAACACACCTACAGGCTTGGCAGCACCAAACTGATTAGCAAAATGAATAAAAGGGCCCTGGGGGTAATAAAAGACCATAGTATGAATATGAGCTGGCAGTGCGATGCTGTAGCCAGTGGGGGAAATAATACTCTGGCATGTATCAATCAACACATCTCTAGCAAAACCAAGGAGGTGATTCTTCCGCTCTACTCAGCACTGGTGAGACCACAGCTGGAGTACTCCATCCAGTTCTGAGCACCGCACTTAACAGGGACATGGACAAACTTGAGAGTCCAAAGAGTCACCCGTATGGTCAGTCTTACACGGCAAGCCATGTGAGGAAAGGCTGAGGGATCTGGGACTCTTCAGCCTGAAGAAAAGAAGGGTGAGAGGGGACCTGGCAGTAGCTTACCACTGCACTAGAGTACATCAAGGACTCGGTGAGCAACTGTTCACCAGGGCACCCGAGGGGAAAACCAGCAGTAATGGCCACAAACTCTTGGAAGACCAATTCAGGCTCAACATTAGGAAAAACTTCTTCACAGTCAGGGTGTCCAGACTGTAGAATAAGCTCCCTCCAGAGGTGGTGCAATCACCTACCCTGGAAATCTTCAAGAGGAGACTAGACATTCACCTTGCTGGGGTTACCTGACCCCCAGTTATCTTAGTGCAGGGGGTTGGACCCAGTGATCTTCCAATGTCCCTTCCGGCCTTACAATCTATGAATATATGAAAGTGAAGGGCTTCAGTTTCCTCAACCACAGCACACACTTCAGGGAGAGAGGACTCCTCAGAAGGGATGGCATCCACCTCACACAGAGGGATAAGTCCCTGTTCTTGGCCAGGCTGGCCGATCTTCTAGACAGGGCTTTAAACTAAGATGGCCAGGGAATGGGGAAACACTGACTGGAGCATGCCTGGGGACTGCACACAAGAAAGCTCTGAAGTTGAGGACATTAGGAGAGCTACTCTTGCAAGAGCTGAAGGAATGTTCTCCATTAGCATGACAGAAAATCAAGGGTCTCAACTGGATGACTCAGGTGCCTGTACACTAATGCCAGAAGCATGGGGAACAAGCAGGAGGAGCTAGCCCTCCTACTGTCCAGTGGGCCTTATGATCTAATAGGGATCACAGAGACCTGGTGGGACTCCTCACATGATTGGAACATACCCATGGAGGGCTACACCCTGCACAGAAGGGATGGAGTAGGGAAGAAATGTAGAAGTGCAGCTCTCTATGTGAGGGAGCAGTATACCACCTTGGAGGCTGACATTGGCTCCAAAGAAGAGCAGCTCGAAACCCTCTGGGTCAAACTACTGGGGTGGTGGGGCAGGGCATGGTGAGAGAGACCTAACTGTATGTGTATACTACAGACCACCAAAGCAGGGGGAGGACCTTGATCTGGAGTACTCTCAAGACCTGGCAGAGGCCGCGCACACATGGGACATGGTCGTCATGGGGGACTTCAATTACCCAGACATCTCTTGGGAGGAACACTTGGCTAAGTTGGATTGGTTGCATTGCTTCCTGACCTGAATTGAAGAGCTCTACCTGACTTAGAGAGTGCACAGGCCAGACGTAATTCACTCCTAGACTTTCTAAGAGACAATCTGGTGAGCAACTTGAGTATACAAGGTTTCCTGGGCAACAGCGATCACAAGACCATCACGTTCACTGTCCATCGCAAGGCAGGAAAATCAGCTAGCAGGGTTGAAGTTTTAGAATGAAAAAAAATGAATTTCAACAGGCTCAGGGCAATAGTAGGGGAAGCGTTGTGGGACCAGGGTCCAAAGGTGAAAGGAGTGCATGAAGAATGATCATTCCTCAAGCACACAATCCTTGAAGCACAAAAGTAGTCCATTCCCATGTGGAGGAAAGGTAGCAGAAGGGCCAGTAAGGCTTCTTGGTTTAATAGGGATATCATGGTCCTCTTGAAAAAGAAGAAAGAGGCATACAAACAATGGAAGCTTGGGACAGTCCCCAAGGAGGACTATACAACAACAGCCTGCACTTGTAAGGAGCAGATTAGAAAGGCTAAGATGGTGGCTGAATTTAAACCAGCAACAGAAATCAAGGACAATAAGAAGTCCTTCTTTATGAAACAGGAGGAAAACAAATGGAAACATGGGGCCATTGCTTAACAACTCAGGACAGCTGATTACCGACACTCAGGAGAAAACTGAACTCTTCCAAAACTCGTGGTGCTCTGGGGAGGTCCCTGAAGACTGGAAGAGGGCCAATGTTGTGCCCATCTTCAAGAAGGGGAGGAGATAGGGCCAGGGGAACCACAGGCCAATTAGCCTAACCTAGCCCAGGGAAAATCCTGGAAAAATTCATCAAGGATTCTATGTGCAATACATTTGCAGAAGGTAGGATTCTGAATGACAGCCAGCATGGCTTCGTCGCAGGCAGGTCTTGTCTTACCAATCTCATCTCCTTCTACAACTAGGTAACTCACCACCTGGATAAGAGAGGAGGTCGACATTGTATACCTAGACTCCCAAAAGGCCTTTGATCTGGTATCCCATGATGTTCTCATGGGAAAATTGGAGGATTGCAGGAACCAGATGAAGTTCAATATTTAGAGACATGTAAAATGCTCCATCTGGGGATGAACAATCAGTGGCACCATGACTGAAAGGGACCCAGGGGTAATAACAGACCATAGTATGAACATGAACCATTAGTACAATGCTGTATCCAACAGGGCAAACGATGCTCTGGCATGCGTCAACCAATGCATCTCAAGCAAAACCAAGGAAGTGATTCTTCTGCTTTACTCAGCATTTGGTAAGACCACAGCTGGAGTACTGCATCCAGTTCTGGGCGCCGCATTTCAACAAGGACGTGGAAAACCTTGAGAGAGTCCAGAGAAGAACTACCTGTATGATCAGAGACTTGTAAGGCAAGCCAGACAAGGTAAGGCTGAGGGACTTGGGCCTCTTCAGCCTAAAAAAGAGAAGGCTGAGAGGGGACTTGGTAGCAGCTTACTGCTACATCAGGGGGATACATCAAGGGATCAGTGAACAACTGTTCACCTGGGCACCCTTGGGGAAAATCAGGAGTAATGGCCACAAACTCCTGGAAGATCGTTTCAGGCTTAACACTAGTAAAAACTTATTCACAGTTAAGGTTTCCAAACTGTGGAATAAACTCCCTCCAGAGGTGATGCAATCGCCTACCCTGGAAATCTTCAAAAAGAGATTGGACGGCCACCTGACTGGGTCACCTGACCCCAGTTGTCTTTCTTGCCTAGTGCAGAGGGGCTGGACCCGATGATCTGGTAGATTATAGGGATCAGATAGACTATAATAAGAAATGAAGTCAAGTGACTTCCTCAGTGCTGCCTGACCAGAAATGCTGCTGCCACTGCCAGGCAGTTGGTTTTAAGTTTTGGGTGGACTAAGAATTAATGGGGGCTGCATGTGCATCAGTGCATCCTCCCCTCCCCCACGCCCAGATTTGCCCCTGGACACTTGGCAAATGTAGTTCTGCTACTGTGTGGCCTCATTATACACCAGAAGGCCTGTGGGAGAGAGGGGGGCAGTACTGTAGTTCATGTAACTGAGCATGTCCAGTCAACGTATAATTCACTAGGAGCCAGTCTTTCTTTTCCTCTAAAAAAATAGCAAATCAAAATGAACCTGTAGCATCTGATGAAGTAGGCTGTAACCTATCCCAGCGAGTGGTAATTGATGGCGTGGACTCAACCTGGAGGGCTATCTCCAGTGATGTCCCCCAGTTCTTGGGCCTGTGCTCTTTAACATTTTTATCAATGACCTGGATGAGGGACTGAAAAGTGCAATGATTAAGTCTGCAGATGATACCAAGCTGTGGGGAGAAGCGGGCATGTCTGAGGACAGGATGAAGATCCAGGATGACCTAGACAGGCTGGTCCTATGAACTGAACGCAATCAGATGAGGTTCAACAGGGGTGACAATTGACCAGAGGATGAATATGAGCCATCAGTGTGATGAAATCACCAACAGAGCAAATAGAACTCTGGTGTGCATCAGCAAATGTGTCACCAATAGGTCCAGAGAGGTGTTCCTCTTCCTCTATTCAGCATTGGTGAGGCCAAAGCTGGAGTATTGTGGCCAGTTCTGGGCACTGCACTTCAAGAAGGATGTGGACAAGCTCAAAAGGGTGCAGAAAAGGGCCACCCGCATGATCAAGGGTGCAGAGAAGGGCCACCCACATTGGGGATAGGCCTTATGAGGAGAGACTTCGGGATCTGCATTTGTTCGGTCTGGGTAAAAGAAGGCTGAGGAGTGACTTGATAGCTGCCTACAAATATGTCAAGGAAGAACACCAGGATCTGGGACAGCAACTTTTCAGAAAAGCACTCCCTAGGAGGACAAGGACCAATGGGGACAAACTAGTGGAGGAAAAGTTTAAGCTAGACATAAGGAAAAACATATTTTCTGTACAGGTAACTAGACTCTGGAACACACTTCCAGCAGAGGTTGTGCAGTCGCCATCTCTGGTGGTGTTCAAGCGGAGGCTGGATAAGCACTTCATTGAGCTCATTTGAGCCCAATTACCTCCTGCCCTTGGCAGGGGACCAGACTTGATGATCTTACAAGTCCCTTCTGGTCCTTCTTTTCTATGATTTCTATTAAAGCTCATAACTCTCTGAACAAATGAGTCTGTAAGGTGCCACCCTACCCTGCCTTCTACAGTAGATGCTAATTAAATTATTGACAGCATGGATTCTGATGATATTTACAATGAACAGAGGCCCACAGAATCCTCTGGCCTCAAGGGACTTATTCCCAATTTACACTAATGTATCTGAAACAAGAATTTCTTCCTGGTTGCCAGTGACAGCAGCAGGCAAAGAATCAGTTTTGTACTGTACTTTGTGGGATATCTCTTTCTTTAACCTGAGTCAGACATAGACACATGTGACACATACACATGCACCATCATGCTCCAACACTTATCACAAGGGGTGTCACTCTTTTGAAGAATTCTGATTTCTTCAGCTACAGAAGTCAAAATCCTGGTCCCCTCTGTCCCTTTTGCAATGCTCCAGGAGTTCAAAGATGTCATAAAGCTTGCTTAATAACCTACCTCTGATTTTATCAAGGGCACAGACCTGACACAGCCCCTGGCACAAGCTGCCTAAACACCTGGATGTTTTGTTAGTCTGTAGCTGGTGTGGTGCCATGATGCAATTTAAAACAGTCGTGTTCTTGATATGTTGGTTTTGAACAGGAGAAACACAGATTTTGCTGCTTTTGAAAAGCTGGGGTTTTTCTTCTTAGAAACAGGCTCTTCAGTCACATTGTTTTCAAGTATGCAACAGAGTTGAACCAAACTAAATTTCAAAAATAGGTTCAAAGTTCCTGCTGTGACAATCAAGCCAGTAGTGACTCTTCTGGGTAAGTTAAAAAGCACGTTCCCAGGTGGTTCCTATTCACACAACTATACCTTTTCCAGCTATTCACCTTCAAGGCTGAATTGTTCCCCCTTGCTGTGTGTCAAATGAGTTTCCTTAAAAGTGACTGTTGTTGCTCTTGTTGATAATTCAGATCTTTGTAGAGAGTAGAATAAAAATCATAAAGATATTCTAAAATGCCTATTTTAAACAGGACTGTAATGAGAGTATGAAGTACAAAAGTTGGAACTTAGTTGGACAAAATGGAATCCTTTGAAAGAAAATTAATCTATGGACCAAGAGCAATTGTGGAAAATTTGACCAGAAACCTGAATATTTCAAGAAGCTGAGCATGTGCAAAAAAGGATTATCATGGAAACTGGTTTGCAGCCTTAAATATCAACCTCAGCTATGAAGACTTTAGATCAGTAAAGGAGGGCCTAGATGGTGAGCAAAAGCTGAAGTTTCATCCTCAAATCTATATCAGTGCTATGTTGTTTCCATATATATTAACTTAAATGCTAGTAAGAAGTTAGATATTTATAAGTAAAACTGCACCTGTTTTGTGGTTTTGATTTTTAAATAGACCAGCACCTGCACTTGTTTTGCACAGAACTATTCCTGGCTACAGTATATCAGCTTCATTTACCAGACATGGGTTTCTGAATTCAGCTTATGTTATTTATTAAGGTTGTCTTTGCCATGTCCCTATCTGCATTTGTTAACAGTAGAATTACACCAGACAAGCTGTGTAGTGACTTTATTTCTTCTCTGAAAGGTGAGAAAGTAGATTATGTGTCTCATGCCTATGAGTCAAGACCAAGAAAGGAAATGGTAATATAAATGAGGATGAATTCTACCAGCCAACGATCTTCCACTGGTCTGAATCAGTAGTGCTCTATAGTCTTCAAGGCAGACAAGGTTCTTTGGGTGAATCTGATATCTTTTATTAGACCAACTTGAATAGTTGGAAAAAAAATTTTAAGCAAGTTTTCGGTTTCAAAAACCCTTTGTCAGGCTGAGGAAGTTTCAGCAGTTGGTGTGTGCTCTTCCTGGATGGAATGAAAAGTAAAGAAGCCAGAGGCTGGGCTGGTATGCATACAAGACAGGTAGTCAGTGAAGATGTAGACTGAGGAGTCAATGGGTGAGAGAGGATGGGTGGGGCGGAGAAAAGGGGGATGAATAGTGGAGAGGTACCTGGGGTGTCAGATGTCAAGGCAGGTCATAATGTGTCATAAATCCAATGTCTATATTTAGTCCATGATTTTTAGTATCCAGGAGGTTGATGAAGTGGAGTTCATAGGCTCGTCTCTGGGAAGTGTTTTGTAAGTTTCTTTGAGGATTAGAACTGAGAGATTGGAGAGAGAGTAGTTTTCTTGGGAGAAATGTGCCCGCACAGGTAATTGGGTATTCCTGTCTTTGATAGATTTCCAGTGTGCGTTCATTCTGGTGCGCAGTTGTTGTTTGGTCTCTCCTACGTATTTTCCATCGGGGCATTTGGTGCACTGGATGAGATATATTACATTTCTGGAGGTGCAGGTGTAAGATCCGGGAATGCTGATGGTTCTGTTGTGGGGTGTAGTAATAGTGGGGGTGGTGGAGATGTGTTGGCAGGTTTTGCAATTCTTGTCATGGCATGGTCTGGATCCATTTGGTGTGTTCTGAGCCTGAGGACCACTACATTGACTGTTTCAGGGAAAGAATGAACAATGAAATAATCAACAACACACACCACCATAACAACCTCTCTCTACCAGAGAAAAAGGCCATAGAATCTCTAAGATCTAACCACCAAATAGGAATAAAACCAGCAGATAAAGGAGGAGCCATAGTCATCCTAAACTGTGAAGACTACATACAGGAGCCAACGGACAACTCTGTGACACCACCTACTACAAAGAACTACAAGAAGATTCTGCTCCCCTTTTCACCATGAAACTGAACAATACCATCAAATCATTTACATCAGGACTACAAGAAAAACTACAGATCTTGATCCCCCCACTACCTAACTCGGGGACTTTTTACATGCTCCCTAAAATCCACAAACAAGGAAATCCTGGCAGACCTATCATATCCAACCATGGGACCCTAACTGAGGAAACGTCAGGTTTCGTTGAATCAATCCTAAAACCACTCATCACCCACAGAGCAAGTTTTGTCCAAGACACTACAGACTTTCTACAGAAACTTAAAAACATAGACCACCTTCCCAACAATACCCTCCTAGCCACCATGGACGTTACCAGCCTATATACCAACATCCCACACCAGAACGGCATCCAAGCCTGCCTTACATATCTACAGAAACAAGATTACAACTCAGAATACAGACCTAAAGATAATACTGATCTTATACACTTCATCCTCACACACAACAATTTCATGTTTAATAACCAACACTTCCTCCAGGTGATGGGAATAGCTACGGGCACCAAAATGGCCCCACAGTATGCCAATCTTTTTATGAGCCACCTGGAAGAAGACTTCCTCAAGAACTGCACCATCAAACCCTTGTTATACTTAAGATATATCAATGACATTGTCATCATTTGGACTGAAAACCTGCAATCTCTGACTGAGTTCCATCAGAAATTCAACAATCACCATCCTTCCATCCAACTTTCTCTAGAATACTCCAGCACCAACATCTCCTTTTTAGACACGATGATCAGTATCCAGAATGATAAAATACAGACCATGTTATACAAGAAACCTACAGACCAACATACATATCTGCACAGAACCAGCAATCACCCGAAACACACCAAAAAAGCTGTGATACAGAGCCAAGCCCTCAGATACCACCAAATCTGCACTGAAGAGAACACCCAGGATTGCCACCTCACCAATCTTAAAAAGGCTTTCACCCAACAAGGATGCTCCTCCAAACAGATAGATCGCACATTTGAAAGAGCCACCCGAACACCACGTGAAAAATTGCTGCAGTACAGAAGAAAACCCCCGACAAATCTCACACTGTTGATTATAACATATCACTTCTCCCTCAAACCCATATGGAAAATCCTCAAAAAACTACAACCTATACAAGAAAGAGACCCAATTCTTAGATAGATATTCCCAGAGCTACCCATCCTAGCATTCAAACAAGCACCAAACCTCGCTAACCTCATCACCAGAAGCAAACTTCGTATGGCCCAAAACACACCAAATGGATCCAGACCATGCCATGACAAGAAATGCAAAACCTGCCAACACATCTCCACCACCCCCATAATTACTACATCCTACAACAGAGCCATCAGCATTCCTGGATCTTACACCTGCACCTCCAGAAATGTAATATATCTCATCCAATGCACCAAATGCTCTGATGGAAGATTCATAGGTGAGACCAAACAACAGGTACGCACCAGAATGAATGCACACCGGAAATCTATCAAAGACAGGAATACCCAATTACCGGTGGGGGCACATTTCTCACGAGAAAACCACTCTCTCTCCAATCTCTCAGTTCTAATCCTCAAAGAAACTTACAAAACACTTCCCAGAGACGAGCCTATGAACTCCACTTCATCAACCTCCTTGATACTAAAAATCATGGACTAAATATAGACATTGGATTTATGACACATTATAATCTGCCTTGACGTCTGACTCCCCAGGTACCTCTCCACTATTCATCCCCCTTTTCTCCCCCCCACCCAGCCTCTCTCTCACCCATTGACTCCTCAATCTACATCTTCACTGACTGCCTATCTTGTATGCATACCAGCCCAGCCTCTGCCTTCTTTACTTTTCATTCCATCCAGGAAGAGCACACACCAACTGCTGAAACTTCCTTAGCCTGACGAAGGAATTTTGAACCCAAAAGTTTGCTTAAAATGTTTTTCCAACTATTTAAGTTGGTCTAATAAAAGATATCAGATTCACCCAAAGAACCTTGTCTGCCTATGTCCTTAGACCAACACGGCTACAACCTACACCCCTATAGTCTTCAATGGAGCAGTGCCAGTTATATCAGCCAGTGATCTGGATCTAAATATCCAATTGCAAAGGACACCTTGTGCCAACAGTATAACTAAGATATATCCTGAAAGGAGTCTGTGGAAAGGCCTAAACCCCAAATTCTAACTAACAGAATACAAATGATGGGCATGCTTCCATGTCTGGTACAGCTACTGAGGTCAGTGTTGTATTTCCAGTATGAACTTGTCCCCATATATCAGTAGGCATTCCCTGAGGCTTCATAAGCAAAGCACTGCTAGGTCTGGACAGGGTTAGGATGAGTCCTCTAACACCACTGCGTGCTGTGGAAGGACCTGAGCAGACGTTGGTAGCCCTTAGTCCTGCAAAATGGAAGGGGTCCTTTGCTGCTGGAGATGCTTTCTTTTAGAGAGGAGAGAACATGGAGGTTTTGGACTCCTGTGACATTAAAATTCCCACAGTATTTTCACAAAAGCAGGAATTTTTTGGCTAAATTCAATTCCAAAATTGTCTGCCATCATCCCCCTAAACAACACCCAAGTGCAGTATCCCTCTTTGACTTTAGACCTATGATGTTGCAAAAATGATGCTGTTGCCAGTTGCTCTTTTGCACTCCTGGGATGTTTAAATAGTGGATGATGGGTGAATTATACCTCTGTGCACAGGGTGGCACAAGGCCTATGCACTATTTATCGTGCACTAAATCCACAAAGGCCTCCAAAGACAGTTGCTAACTGGAGTTTGCAGTCAGCAAAGAATGGCTTGACATCACAAAAGAGAAGTGAGAGGTTCTGAGGACACCTCTGAAGATGCCTGACCTAACTTCAGCACTTACCTACCTATGCCAGCTTCTCATACAATCACCTCAGTGCCTTCTTCCACACAGTCTCTTAAAAATGGTACAACCCCTCAAGTTCATCTGCAGCGTCACCACCCTGTCCATATTGTGCTGAATTTATATATACTTTTTCTACTTGTTACATACCCTTTCTGCAACCTCATCTCATCATCTCTACCTCCTTCATCTCTACCTCCTTTAGACTGGGAGCATCTCCCCTTACTGAATGTTTGGAAAGCACTAAGCATGTAGCAGGTGCTGCCATAAAATATAAGCTAATATATACTAGTCTCAGTGTTGAAGGAAATCCAGTTGTTTTGATTCTCCTATCACTTACAGCACTTTTACCATGTCACTCTACTGACATCAGTGAAGTGACCCGATTATTTAGCAAGTAGCGAGATTAGAAGTAGACCTAGAACAGGGGTGAGCAAAATACAGTTTGTGGACCAGATCCGGGCCACAGAGGGGACTTCGTCTGGCACACAGCGGGTCCCTTGGTCCCTCATGGCCCAGGCACCATCGGGCCTGTGGCACATCCTGCCTCCCCCTGGGCATGTAGGAGATCTGGGGAGGCTCTGCAGCTGGATTACCTTTCTAGGCAGCCCAGGTAATGGTGGCACCTTCTGGCTGCTGCCACCACTGGCCCTAGCACTGTGGTACTGGCAGGGACCCATGAACACAGCCTCGACCCCAGCCCACCCTTCACCCACTCTGCAATCAGCCCAGCAGTGGACCAGCTCTGAACCAGCCAGAACCTGCATGCATAGCCCCAACCTGGCCCCCTGTGCCTGCTCCGGACTTGCCTGCCCACACTGAGCAGTGGCAGCAGTGACAGCAGTCAGGCAGAAGGTGCTGCTCAGCTTGGGGGAAAAACATCCCCTCCCCTTTGCTGCTGCCAGCCCCTTCTTGCTGCAGCCACTGAAGCCCGTGCCTAGGCTGCCCTGTGACGCCTCTGCACTGCAACAACTGCCCCTCTGGGCAGGGCGGAGATGGTGGTGATGGTGGCAGAGAGGAGCTGCAGGGCAGCCTGGGCATGGGTTCCGGGAAGCTGCAGCAAAAAGGGCCCAGCAGTGGCGGGAGGGAGAGGGGTGCTTTTCCCCTGGGCCAAGAAGCCTCTGCCCAGTCACTGCCATTGCTCAGCATGGCATGGAGCAGGCACGGAGCAGGCCAGGTCAAGGCTGTGTGCGCAGATGCCGGCTATTCTGGAGTTGGTCTGCTCCACCGGACTGAGTCTGGAGCGGGTGCAGGTCAGGCTGGGGTTGGGGCTGTGCACATGGATCTCTACCAGTACCATCTTTGGAGGTTTTTAAGACCTAGCTACACAAAGCCTTGCCTGGGATGATCTAGTTGGGGATGGTCCTGATTTGAGCAGGGGGTTGGACTAGATGACCTCCTGAGGTCCCTTCCAACCCTAATTTTCTATGATCCTATGGTGGTGGCAGCCAGAAGGAGCCATCGCTGCTGCCTGGGCTGCCTAGAAAGGTGGGGCGGACCAGGGCCAAGGCTGGGGCTGTGTGCTGTTGGCAATGGTACGTGGGCTCCAGGCTGCTGTGGTGGTGGGGGATGCTCCCCGAAAACTACCTATGTGGCCTGTGGGCCCAAATAATTGCCCACCCCTGACCTAGAATGTATAGTCACCTTTGAAAATTACCAGTCATAGCTATTCTGTAAACTGGGGCAAAGAGAAGGAACAAAAAACTCCAGGGGAGATACAAGAGGAAACTTGGACAAATGACTAGGGAAGAGTATAAAAGTATTGCTTAGGCATGCAGAGATGAAATCAGGAAGGCCAAAGCACAACTGGAGTTGCAGCTATCAAGGGATGTGAAGGGTAACAAGAAGAGTTTCTATAAGTACATCAGCAACAAGAGGAAGATCAGGGACATTGTGGGTCCCTAACTAAATGACAACGGCAACCTAGTGATAGATGATGCAGAAAAGGCTGAAGTACTCAACACCTTTTTCACCTCAGACTTCACAGGCAAGGTCAGCTCCCAGACTATTGCACCTGGTAGCACAGTTTGGGGAGGAGGTGAGTAGCCAGTGGCAAAAGAATAGGTTAGGGGCTATTCAGAAAAACTGGACGTGTACAAGTCTATGGGGCCAGATGTGATGCACTGAAGGGTGCTGAAGGAGTTGGCCAATGTGATTGCAGAATTACTAGCCATTATCTTTGAAAACTCATGGTGATTGGGAAAGGTCCCAGACTACTGGAAAAGGGAAAATACAGTGCCCATCTTGAAGAAAGGGAAGAAGGATCTGGGGAGCTACAGACCAGTCAGCCTCACCTCAGTCCCTAGAAAAATCATGGAGCAGATCCTTGAGGAATTCATTTCTAAGCACTTGGAGGTGAAAGTGATTAGGAAAAGTCACCATGGATTTAGTAAGGGCAAGTCATGCCTGAACAACCTGACCGGCTTCTATAATGAGATGACTGGCTCTGTGGACGTGGGAAGAGCAGAGGATATGATATAGCTTGACTTTAGCAAGGCTTCTACTATGGTCTCCCACAATATTCTTGCAAGCAAGCTAAGTAAGTACAGGTTGGATGAATGGACTGAAAGGTGGACAGAAAACCGGCTGGATTGTCAAGCTCACTGGGTATCAGTCAATGGCTCGATGTCTAATTGGCAGCCAGTATCAAGTGGAGTGAGCCAGGGATTGGTCCTGGGGCTGGATTTGTTCAATATCTTCATCAATAACCTGGAAGATGTGATGGAGTGCACCATCAGCAAGTTTCCAGATGACACCAAGGCTACTAGCATACTGGGCTGCATTAGTAGGCATGTTGCCAGAAGATCAAAGGAAGTAATTATTCCCCTCTATTTGGCACTTGTAAGACCACATCTACAGTATTGTGTCTAGTTTTGGGCCCCTCCAGTACAGAAGAATGTAGACCAGGGGCAGACAAAATACAGCCCGTGGGCTGGATCCAGTCCTCCCTACTTGCAATTTCATCTGGCTTGCAGGGCCCCCCTGTAAGCCTTGGCCTTCCCTGGACTGCCCCTCTGCAAGCCACTGCCTCCATGCAGGAGGTACAGCTCTAGCTGCTAAACAACCATCCCCCCACCCTAGCCTGGCCTGACCTGCCCCAGGTCCAAAGTAGAGACGAGAAACCTCTGCCTGGCAGAGCTTGTGCCAGGACACCCAGTGGCTGTTTCCCACCTCCCTGCCTGCAAGAGTAGGAATTAAGGTACAGCCCTACCGGGCTGGGACTGGGGACTCCTGTTGAAGTTGGGCTGGGCTGGCCCTGCACGCTGCAGGAGCACAGGAGCTGCAGCTGTGGGGCTGGCCCCACATGCTGCCACCATGTACAGCCAGGAACGGGGGTGGGAACACGGGAGCTATGGCTATGGAGCCAGGCAGGCCTGGTCCTGCCTCCAAATGTGGCCAGGGGCGGGAGCACTATTGGGCCAGGTTGGGCTGGCCCCGCATACTGCCACCACCTACAGCTGGGGAGTGAGGTGGAGGTAGGGAGAGCTGCATGCTATGGGGCTGGGAGCAGCTGGCCCGACTTGCTGCCACCACATTCATCTTCAGGGACTTGCACACTCGAGGGACTCCACAGACCCCCCAGACACCCCCACAGTCTCCCACACACCTCACCCTCCACCAAACCCCCAAACATACCCACTCCCTCTCACAGCCCCCACACATATTCCTACACCCCCAACATAATCCCAGACACACCCATGCCCTCCACACACACTCCCACACACCCCAGCCCAACTACATACCCCACACCCACACCATTCTCCCCTGCTCCCCCACACACCCGACCCACTATACCAGTGGTGACGTGTAAGGAGTGCACAGGGGTGCACGTGAACCCCCGAGAGCACCAATACAACCCCTGACTGGCTGCGCTTGCTACTTAGGCAATGGGCAGGGGGGGCAGGCGGGATTGCTGGTGCCCACCCTGCAAGTGCTGGCCAACTGCTGCAGCCACTCCCAGTAGTGGCTGCAGTGATCGACCGCAGCAGTCAGGGCAGAGAGATTGGTCGTGGGGGACCCCCCACATCGGCAGGATTGGCCGTGGGAGGACCGTGCACTATGCCCACATCCCACACACACATCCCTCACACCCTACCACACACACTCTGCAACCACACCCCCTTACTTCCCCACACAATATACAAGAGTAAGACTGTATTTCACCTTAAGATACACTATGCAAACACACATAAATCAGGACAAAAATATATTTTTTAAATTAAATTAAAATGTTATATTACGTTAGATTTTTTAGTCATGGCTGCTTTAGATGGGGGGCACATGCCCCCCCTGTGACCAGTCCTGTTGACCAGGGGGGAACCCCTGTGGGTAATCCTGCAGACCGGGGGGTGGGGGGTCCCCTGGGTGATTGCACAAAGGCCAATCACTCCCAGAAGCGGCTGCAGCAATCGCAGCGATCGGCCAGTGCTTGCAGGGGGGCACCAGAGCTTCCACCAGACCCCCTACTCATCACCTGAGCAGTCAGTATGGCCATTCAGGGGGTGCACTGGTGCTCTCAGGGGGAGCATGTGCACCCCTGTGCACCCCCTACACGTTGCCAGTGTTTTTAGTACATGATTTGTTTTTGTTCCAGTTTCAAGATGGCAACCTCCCATCCCCTGCTCCCAAAAGGAGTACTTCTGGGGCAAGCGGAGGGACTTCTGATGGCAAAGGTCAGGGTTAGGAGGTGGGACTTCCAGTCCCAAGATGGCAACCAGGGGGGAGGGCATCCATCAAGAGGCAGGGCTACCCTTGCAGCTCTTCACAGCTCACCAAAACTCATTAAGTGGCCCTCCAGCTGAAATAATTGCCCACCCCTGATGTATCTTAATTGGAGAGAGTCCAGCAGAAGGCAATGAAAATTATCAGTTTGCTGGGGAACATGTCTTACAAGGAGAGCCTGAGGGAACTGGGCTCGTTTAGTCTGGAGAACAGAAGACTAAGGGGGGATTTAGTAGCAGCCTTCAGCTACCTGAAGGGGGGTTCCAAAGAGGATGGGAGCTACTGTTCTCAGGTGGTGGCAGATGACAGAACAAGGAGCAATGGTCTCAAGTTGCAGCAAGGGAAGTTTAGGCTGGATATTAGGAAAAGCTTTCTCACTGAGAAGATAGTAAAGCACTGGAACAGGCTACCCAGAAAGCTTATAGAGTCTCCATCCTTGGAGGTGTTTAAGACCTGGATAGATAAAGCCCTGACTAGAATGATCTAGCTGAAGATGGTCCTGCTTTGAGCAAAGGGTTGGACTAGATGACCTGCTGAGATCCCTTCCAACCCTTAATTTTCTATGATTCTAAAATAAGAATTCCTCATGGATCGGCTTTGTCTAGCTGTTGCTTGTTGCATCCAGTATTCCTACAGCATGCTAAGTGCTGTACAAATCTAAAAGAAGTCACAGGCCTGCCCTGAAGGAATAATCTACTAGCCAGAGTCAGATTTAAGCAAGTATATGCACCACAAAAGAGGAAAACTTGATGACAAAGCTCACTGGCCTCAATAGTTATGAATGGCACAACTGTAGAAAATGGCATTTTTACATGCAAGTGCAAGTCATTATAAAGAATAAATCAATCAATCAATCAAGTCTGTCCTTCCTATGTTTAGAGACATGAACTTCAAGTATTTTCTTGTGATTCGTGTCATGCGACAAGACCAGAGCTGATACTTTTCTTGATCTGGCTGAAGGAAACCAGACGAGCAGTTTCAGTGAACAGGAAGACAGATGTTAGGTACACGTCATATCTTCCTTTCTTTATTGCTGTCAGACTAATTCACTAGGAGGTGTTGCATCAGGTGTTGCCAAAAGGCACCTAAAAATATGAACCAAGCTTTTCACATCAAGAAAAAACTAGTTGTTTCCTCTTCAAAAGTCTTTGTCTACGTGGCATCATTCATTACTGAGAAAGCATTCCCAAATAACTGCATGTAGCTGCCAGCTCAAACCTCAGCTTATGCCTTTATGGATTTGTCAGTCCGTGTTAAGAAGATTCCTTTTATAAAATATTGACTCCTGATTGAGAGAATGACGACTCAGTACATGATCTAGCTCAGGGGTGTCCAACCTTTTTGAATGTGGAGCGGGATCACGAACTTTTTATCACCCAGTGGACAGGCAAGCCATTTTCAAAGACCTCACCGGAAGCAGTCACATCAGGAAGTGATGTCATGTGACCTTTGACACCAAAGAAGTTGCAGCAAATGACAGTGAAATGGGCCTTGAAATGTGGTTTAAAATCCAAAATAAAAGCAATATAAAAGCAACAATGAAATAATACCAAGCACTTGACTAAAATAAACACTGTCGCATAATGAAAGAAGCATAATGCAAGTCAACAGATCAAATGTGGAAAAGATATCAGCCAGAGTGGAAACTAATCAAAGGTGGAGGGATGTGTCTTGGCGGGAGACACCTGCGTGGGACTTTGCAGCCTCCGCGGCTCACTGCCTTGCAAGGGGCAGGCAGGAAGGGAGGGAGCAGGGGCTCCTCATTGCACCCGAGAGGCTGCGAGAGAGACTTGCGGCTCAGCTGGGCACGGAGCAAAGCTGGGCGGGGAGAGCTGCTGCCAGGCGCGGGAGCCCCAGTCCGGGCTCCTCCTCGTCCTCCCGGCCACAGCCTCCCTGGGATGTGCGGGGAAGGCGCCCTCCGCTCCGCCGCTGCCCACCTCGCTGCCCCGGTGGCCGCGTCGCCTCCCGTCCCCAGCAGCACATGAGAAGCGGCCCCCCTCGGGACTCGGGGCCTCGCGCGCGGGCGGCCGGGCCCGGAGAGCCGCAGCGCCCGGGGGGAGACAGGCTGGGGGAGCAGGCACCACCTTGCTGTGGGGCAGAGCAGAGCAGGGCAGGGCAGCGGGGCTGGCTTGAAGCAGGTGGGTGAGGAGGCAGGCACAGGCCCCCACCCCCCCCAGCCTCCTCCAGTCTCCAGCAGCACATGGGAAGCTGGCTTTAGCCGCATGCTGCTCCGGATGGGACAGACCTGCTCGGGTCAGCACCAGCCAGCACCGTGTGCCGCTAGGGACTGACCAGCGCAAGTAGGGGGAAAGTGCAGCTGAGCCCCCTGCTCCTCCAGCTGGGCTCATCCTGTCCCGAGAAGCATATGGCTACTCCTCTTCCCACCACGCACCGCGTCGGCAACGTCAAGCTGACATGGTGCGTGTGGGAACCTTGTCCCTTCCCCAGCCCTTCAGCAGCCCTTAGGAAGCTGTTGAGGGGCTGAGGGAGGGACAAGGGGTTTCCCGCCGCAGCACCGCGGGCCACAGAAAATGCCTTGGCAGGCCGCATGGCAGCCCGCGGGCCGGATGTTGGACAAGCCTGATCTAGCTGAATCTCTATTCTCAAGTCACTATTTGCTCATGGCATTATAAACCGTTGCTTGGTTAGTCAGCATTTACCAATGCCTTCTAAGAGTCTGTGTCACTGCTTCTACTCCAAGGAAATATAGCTTGTCATTTATTATGACCAGGGATCCTGGCTTTTTTTTGTTTAAAAATAAAAAATTCTCTGATAAAATCACAAATTCTGTGATTAAAAAAATACCAAATCTGCATTTTTCCATGATTAAAATGTAATGCCTATATTGATATATTTACAATGTTAAAGCAATTTGGAAGCCTACCAGTGCCTCAATCATTATAATGAAATAAATTCTAAATACCTATATATTTTGGCATTTGATTTTGTTTTTTTTATCATGGAAAATCAAAGCTTGCCCCCTTCACTCACCAGGATGCGAGTCTAGCTACAGCTGTCCCCCACACTGCTTTGTGGCCCTGAGCAGCCCTGCTATGTCAGTGCCCTCCCTGCCCAGGCTGTTAACCCTCATTCCTAAGCCACAGCCCCCTCAGCCCTGCTCCTGAGCTGCAGTCCCCTGCCCCTCATTCCTGACCCACAGCCCCCCACCCCAGCCCCCAGTGTGTGAGAAAGAGGGTGGGTGTGTGGGGAAGGAGGGGTGTGGGCACAGACAATGCACTGGGGAGGTACAGGAGATGTGGCTGGGGGGCAGGGAGAGCACAGGTGATGCATGAGGGGAGCAGGGGAGGGCACGTGCCCCCCCAGATTTCTGTGCCCACAGCAAGGTGTGGGGCTGCTGTTGAGCCAGACCAGCTCTGGGCAGAAGATGCTTCCATGGCCTAGCAGGTGGGACCCGGTGCAGGAGGGAGCACCTGCCACCATGGCCACCAAGGTGGGGGGCACAACACTGCACTGCCCCTGTCATGCCTCACCTTGGAAGCCACGGTGGTGCGGCACTCCCTCCTGTGCCGGGTTCCACCCATGGGCCACAGAGGAGGCTCCTGCCCAGAGCTGGTCTGCCCGGCAGCAGCTTCACACCCCGCTGTGGGTACAGAAATCTGGGGAGGGCATATGCCCTCCTGCATCCACATGTATTGCCTGTGCCCTCCCAGCCCCCCTGGTATATGGCCTGTGCCTCCCCACCCACCCCCATAGACTTACCTGGAGGGTGCTATGGGAACTGCTCTCCACCACTGCCTGGCTGCCACGTGCATGTGTGCTCTGCCCTGGGCTCTGACCCTGTGATCCTGGCCCCAGCCTCCACCCCACCCATCCTGCTCCCAGACACTGCTCTCCACCTGCCTGTGACTCCACCCCATCCACCTGTCCAAGCATGCCCTGCCTACAGGGGTCCTAGGCTGGATGACCTTGCCTGCCCACCTGCTTTGTCTGGTGCCCCCAGTGGTGGATAAGGGGCAGACAGGCCAGGGTGCCCATGCAGTGCAGCTAGATCTGGTGGCAGTAATGGTGGCAGAGACACTAGCAGTGGCAGCTAGACAGACCTGCCACTGTGGGGGCTGACAGAAAGCAGAGTCCAGCCCCACCCAGAATGGCAGGACTGGCCACACACACTATGGCCTGGGCTGCTCCCTGTGCCTGGGCCGGATGAGGCCGAAGGACCCACATGTGCCAGACAGAATCCCTTGGTAGGCCAGATCTGGCCTGCGAGCCATATTTTGCCCACCCCTGTTTTAAAGGATTGTGTCCTGGAACACAGACCTTTTCCAGACTTGCAGCATGGAAGGAAGATGTCCTATGGCAATATCACAATACTATGGCAGGATGATCGGGGCATGGGGAGGTTTCTGTACAAGGAGGGTGCATCTACATGTGCATTAATGCACTTTTCCTAATGCTCATTAAATTTAGTACCTCCATTTGAGGTACTAATGCGCAGTAGTGAAAACACACATTTTAAAATGATGTTTAATGTGCAGTAGCCTATTTTACTGCACGTTACCATAATTGCACTTTTTTAAGTGATGCTTTAATGCGCCATAAAATAGGCTACTGCACATTAAAGCGCACATGTACATGCACTGGGAGATACTAAATAAGTTAAGACTTTTCAGGTTAGAAAAAAGCTGACTGAGCGGTGGTAGTAAAAGAAGCCTATACAATAATGAATAATTAGTGCGGAGACAATAAATATGGATTTAGTATTTACTGCCTCTCAGAATACTTGAATTAATGGACATACAAGGAAATTATTAGGAAACAGGCTTTAAACTAATAAAAGGAATATTTTTTTTCATACAGTGCACAAGTAATTTGTGGAGCTTATAGGTACAGGATATTGTAGAGGACAAGAATTTAACCAGGTTCAGAAAAGGGTTAGGCAGATTTATGGAGTTTAAGTCCATCAATCAATCTTAAACATTATAGTAGGCCTGCAACTTCCAAATTAGGACTTCCTAGGCCTCTACATGTTAGAAGCTGTAAAGGAAGATGGTCAGGGGACAGACTGGTTTGGACAGGCCCTGCATAAATACTCGTTCCCTTAGCATCCACACTGTGCTACTGCAAGATACAGGCCTGTTTGTTATGTAAAAGGGATGGTGGGCCTAGACCCACCAGGACACTTATAAGGTCACTAGGGCTGTGCGAAGCTTTGCCAGCTGTTTCGTTTCGATGCTGTTTCGACTCGCTTTGAGCTCAAAACAGTGTAATTGAAATAAAAAGAAGAGCTTCAAAGTAGCCTCAAAACTAAATGCAGCCAGTCGAAACGTTTTGGAAGTTTCAAAATGTTTTGAATTTCAAAGCAACCAGCCAGGTGGTGGGAGACAGGGGAGCACCAGGGCTATACTCCAAGCAGCTCCACAGCCCCGTATGGCTCAGCCTGGCGGGGAGCACAGCTCTGGCTCTCCCCATCTCCTGCCGCTGGGCTAAGCTCTGTGGGGCTGGCAGAGCCGATTGGAGTGAAGCACCGGCTCTGCCCACCTCCTGCTGCCGAGCTGTGCTCCAATTGGCTTTGCCAGCCCCATGAAGCTCAGCCCAGCGGCGGAAGGCAGGCAGAGGTGGGGCCGCGCTCTGCCTCCCACCCCCGGGAATGAGTTCCGTGGGGCCATGAGTCACTGGGACCAGCATACCACTCCACTTCCTCCCACCGGGCTCAGTTCCCCAGTGCTGCCAGCTGCTCAGAGCTGAGCCCGGTAGCAGAAGGCACTTCCCCCCACCAGGCTCAGCTCCTCAGTGCTGCTGCACTGCGGGGCTCTGCTGCCGCTAGGGAACTGAGCCCGGTGTGGGGAAGCACTTCCCGGCACCCAGCTCAGCTCCCAGTGGCTGGCAGCACTGGGGAATTGAGCCCGGTAGGCTGTTTTGTGCTTCCCCATTATAGCTTATAGGCGAAATGCCAAAACAGCAAAAGCATTTCGACAAAACAAAACAGAACAGTGCTTTTGAAACTAAACAAAACTCAAAACGAAACACTGTTCCGTCAAAACATAACTCGAAGCGGAACGCTGCTGTTTCGCACCATCCTAAAGGGCACTAGATACATAATGATTCCTTGGAACAACAAAAGAGAAAGGCCTGCTTAGTGCACATGGCAGTCTGGGCAGGAGCCTGCCCAGGAACTGGCAGCCCGTTTTGTTACAAGGGGGGAACTAAGTGTGTGTCCACCGAGCCAGCGTTGCCAGGTCTTAAATATGAAATCACTGTACTGGAAGCTCAAAATTATCCCATTTACTGAAAAACGACTGTACACTGAAATATATGCAAATAAGTCTTCTAACTTACTTTATATTGCTCACTGTACCTGAGCAGTGAGCCAGTGAGAACTGGGTCTCAAAGCTGAAGTATTTACTTTGAGGCAGGTAGTCATATGAAAATGCTGACAGCAAACCCAAAAGTTGATTAAGACTTGACTGGCAGGGGAAGTAAGAAGGATGTGAAGCCCCAGACCAAAGAGTCTGGGATGGAGGGTGTTTGCCTGTAGATCGTGATCACCAACGAGGAGGCCAAGAAGATCGTCATCGTGGACGTCACCATCCCGTTCGAGAACCGGCGCCAAGCCTTCACAGACGCCCGGGCTCGCAAGCAGGAGAAGTACGCCCCGCTGGCCGACACCTTGAGGGGCCACGGCTATGACGTGACGGTCGACGCGCTCATCGTGGGAATGCTCAGAGCTTGGGACCCCAGTAATGAGAGCGTCCTGCGTGCCTGCTGCGTCTCCCACCGTTACGCCAAGCTGATGCGCTGCCTCATGGTGTCCAACACCATCCGGTGGTCCCGCGACATTTATGTGGAGCACATCACGGGCCACCGCCAGTACACGGATCCCACCAGGAGAACAGCCGCCGGACCGGACCCAGAGGGGACCGCCTGAACCGCCCCCCTCTGCAACAGACGGACCTTCGCTTCAAGAGGATTCATCAGCAACGGACG
>NW_005842689.1:206097-219394 GCF_000455745.1 Alligator sinensis | reverse complement strand
TCAGACACTTTTTCCTCGCACCACTTCTTCCACCATTGCGGCCCATTGTCATGGGTATGCGTGTTTCTATCCTCTTTTTCTCTCAGCGTCGCGAAACCCGCCCCCTCCCCTTCCCCACTCCCCCCTCCCCTTACCCCGGGGCTTAGTTGGCTAACTTTGTATCGCATGTAACCTACTTGCGTTCCCAACCTCACCCCCACCCTTCTATTGTTAGTCCCTCGCCCGGGCGCTCTGTATTTCCCTATCGGCTTTGTCATCTTTTTTTTGGATTTACAATCCTTAACATCTACTAATAAAAGTCAATCTGGGGGCTGCTGAGCCCTGAGGCCTCTAGGCTTTGGCCTGCCTGTAGGATGCAAGCCGATGGATTTGGGAGCATCTGAAGATAGGCCCAAAAGGGAGAGCTGGGGAAGGAGGCTGCTTGCTGGCTGTAGTGCGTTTAGGAGTGAGCTCTGCCTGTTCAATCCATACGGTTTCTGGAATGACTGAGTTCTGCGTAATCGATGTGATTTGGAACCGATTTGGCTGATCTGACCTGGGATACGAAATTTATTATAAAAAAATAAAAGAAACGAAAAGCCCAGCAAATCCACGTGTTGGCTAAGACTGCCCCAGAGTGACTTGGGTTTGGCACGTGCTGCATCAACCAGCTGCCCCCAAACTTATCGCGCGTCGAACACTTTCACCATTACTGGCAGCGCACCGGGCCCTGGCTGACATCCTGTCCAAACGTGGCAGTCACCAAGCACTCAGCAGCGCCGCGCGGAGCCCCGGGGTGGGACAACTGACGAACAGCGAGGGCCGGACGCCCCTCCCGAGCTGCCAGAGGGCGGGAGCCGGACCCAACCCCACCGGCGGACACCGCTCTCAAAGGAGCAAGCCGGCTCGCGGGGGCGGGGCACCTGGGGGGGGTGGGGTGCTGTGCGCCGGCCACGTGACCACGGGCAGCGACGTAAGGGCGCCGGCCCGCAGGCAGAAGGGGCACCGGTAACCGGAAATAGGGAGGGAGATCTTGAGCGCACGCGGGTTGCGGCCGGAAGGGCTCGCTGGGGACGCGACCCGGAGCCGGAAGTGGGCGGACGCTTAAGCAAGTAGCGCCGGGGGCAGCTGAGTGTTGCCACGGACTGTGCCGCACGCCGCCCCGGAGCCGGAAGTGGGGTGTGAGCACACGTGGGCCAGGCCGGGCCCTTTGTTGCTCCGCTGCGGGATGGGGAGGCCGCGCCGCGCCCCGGCGCGCCGGGGGCTCCCGAAGCCGGAGAGCGATGGCGGGGAGGAGCCGGAGCCGCCGGCCACGGAGATCTTCCCGGACGAGGTGGACGATTTCCCCGAGCAGCAGCTGGCGACGGTGATGGGCGCCCTGGAGAGCGAGGAGGAGGCGGAGAGCGAGGAGGAGGTGCTGGGGCTGCAGCTGCCGGAGGAGAGCAGCGATGATGAGGAAAAAGATGAAGAGGACGAGGGGGAGGGGGATGAGGAGCTGTCCATGCAGAGTGACTTGGAGGAGCCAGACCGGGGCTCTGGGCTGCCTCATGAGCTCTCCTGGGGCCAGCGGAAGCAGCTCTACTACGACACGGACTATGGGGCCGATGCCCACTCCAAAGCCAAGCGGAGCCATGAGGAGGTCGAGGCCGAGGAGGAGGAAGAGGAGCAGGAGGCTCAGGTCATCCAGAAACGGCTGGTGCAGAATCTGGGTGAAGATGACTATGGACTGGATCTGGTGCAAGGCTACATAGCTGAGCAGCAGAAAGCCCAGGGGCAGGACAAGGGCCAGAAGATTGCTAAGGACTTACAGATGCTTTCCAAGAAAGAGCAGCTGAAGCTGCTGAGGCAGGAATCCCCGGAGTTACTGCAGCTGATTGGGGACTTTGAAGCTAAGTTAACTGAGCTCAAAGACAAACTGCATCCACTCATACAAATGGTCAAAAATGGGATTATCCCAGAGGGGAAAGGCAGCCACTATCTGGAGACCAAGTATCATCTCTATTTGAATTATTGTGCTAATATCAGCTTCTACCTGGTTTTAAAGTCAAAGAGGATGCCAGTGCATCGCCATCCTGTTATTGAAAGACTGGTTACTTACAGAAATTTAATCAATGACTTGAGCATTGTGGATCAGAAGTTATCAGCAGAAATTGAGCTGCTCCTTAAAGAATTCCCCAGTGAAAAGGAAATTGCAGCGGGAAAGAAGGAACCTACGTTGCTGCTTCAGAGGACTGTTTGTAAAACTAAACCCAAAGTTCTTCGTGAGACTTCTAATGGTCAAGCTGCTGCAAAGGAACTAACGTATGATTCAGATTTTGATGAAGAGGCAGCCTTGAAATATTACATGGAGATGGAGGAGAAGGTAAAACTTAAGAGAGAGAAAAGGGAACGCCAAAATACTATAGAAGAACCTGTACTGGAAGAAGAAGAAGATCCAAATAAAAAGAGAGGTGTAACCTATCAGATGGTGAAGAATAAAGGCCTTGCACCCAAAAGGAAGAAGGCTGATCGTAACCCAAGAGTCAAGCATCGTGAGAAATTCCGTCGTGCTAAGATTCGTCGGAAGGGTCAAGTCCGAGAGGTGCGGAGGGAGGAGCAGAGATATGGCGGTGAACTGTCTGGCATACGTGCTGGAGTTAAGAAAAGCAGAAAGCTTCAGTGACATCTTTGTTCTTAGGAACTGAAGATGTTGGATATGAACCCAATAAATATATATTTTAATAGAACATTATGTCTTTTAATATGTAATGTAGACAGATGACTGATTTTTTATTAAGCTCATTTTTTGTTTAGTTAACCCTGTGCTAGCACCTATCTCCAAAAAATAGTCCATAACAGTGGGCATATATGTATTGAGTTGGGATACTTCACAGAGGAATTTAGCAACTGGGTGGGTCTTGGCAGTATTTGCTTAAGGATGAGCAGAGGAATGAAGTGCTCACAACCACTATGACCCTCTTTTATTTAGCATGTTCTGCTGGTCCAGCTGTTCTGAGCTACAGAGTTTGGTGCCTCTTGCTCAGCTCAGCTCATCTTCATGTTCCCTCCTATTCTTTGCTTCTTTGGAAAACTGGAATATAATGTAAGAATTTAATTGCATGCACAAATAAATCACTAAGGAAAGCTTTACATCTTGTGAACAATTAACGCAATAGAAAACCACTACCTTCAAAGCCCCAAAGAGTTTAACTCCTAAATTGATTTACTGTATATTCTGTGTGGATTATCCATAACATATTTTAAATGCTTTAGTTTTATTCATTGGCCATGAAATGGCTGTCTCAGCCTCTCCCTCTCTTTCCCCACCCCTCCCCCGCCTTTTTTCTTTTTTCTTGGCATCATCTACACTTCCATTTCAGTAGGTAATTGTCCATCAATCTGTCTCATGCTGATTTGGAGCTCAGCTGAGCTGTTATTGAAGGACAAGTTGGCTGACTCCATTCATTTAACATGCTCCTTGTTCTGTCCAGGGGCCTTGCTGCAGTTTTTACTAACAGTTAAATAAGGCTAAGCTCTGAGGCAGTACAAACTATTAGAAATTGCATCACTTGAGAAAGAGGGTTTTCCCTAAATGGGTGTCAAATTCTTCCAGCCCATAGGTTGGATGAGTGGTGTAGGGGCAGTCTGTGGGCTGGAAGTCCCCCAGCATACCTAATCCAGCAGCTGCTCCAGTCAGTCAGTACCATGTGGTGTGGATCCCAGAATGGGTGCCCTGTGCAGTTCAGTCTGGCTGGCAGTGGGTTGCAAGGATCCCAGACCAGCCAGAGCAGGTGACTTGCTGCATGTGGTGTCCACCCTGTCCTGATTGCTCCAGATGTGATGCCTGCTTGGGGAACCACGTTGCACATGGTGCTTCTTCCAGCTGTTCTGGAACCTATGCTGTGTGTGGTGCTCAGACACCTGACTGGAGCAGGTGCAGTGTGTGGTGCAGTTGCAGAGCTGCCAGGGCACATGCCACATCTTGTGCTGTTTGGCCAGGGTGAGCACTGCATACAGGGCAATGCCTGTTCTGGCCAGTCTGGGATCTGTGTTACACACCCCCTGCCAGATTGTACTGTATGCAGTGCCTGATCTGGCCACTCTGGGGTCTGTGCCACATGCAGCACTGGTCTTAGACCAGCTGAACCAGCTACTGGAGCCAGTATGCTGGGGAGTAGGGGGAGGGTTGTGGGACTATTCCAGCCATGACACGTGCTGTGCCCCATATGGGTCTGCTCAGACCCAGGGGCAGAACCAAGGACCTAAGAGCAGGCAGTGTTTCACACCCCTGCCTTATAAAAACCGGCAAAGTCTCCCGCCTTTCCCATGTGTTGGAGAACTGCAGTTCCTGTAGGTTAATCTTAGGCCAAAATTCCTTCTGGAGAGTATCAATATATCAGCCTCTTACAACAGACCAAGGTCCCACTTTTGACTATAGTGAAACAGGTTTGTATGAGGAAAGGTTCAGAGCCAGCATTGTACCAATTTTTTGGTCTTTGTGCTTGCTAACAGAGCATTCAAAAATATACCCTTTAGAAAATGTATTGATGAATTTTGTACTTCTTTTAAACAATGCTGAGGATATGTGTGTGCAAGTGTAGTTTGGCATGTTCCAGAATCAGTCTCAAGTTTTGGCTTAGCTGGCTGTGACAGTCCTTAAATCTATCCAGTGGCATATATAAAATTAAAAGGTGGGTTCAGGTGAATTATTAATAGATGTATGTCCAAATTGCAAATTTGCTGTTGTAACTAGTGCCCTTCTGGCAATCTCAATGAAGAAGCCAAGAGTTGAGTGCTTGTCACAACTCTATTCTGTAGTGAAAACAGTGACAGCCTGTGGATGACACTATAGAGTATCATTGAAATGAGCGATTCCCCTCTAGAAAGTAGGATGGTACCTAACAACCTATATGAGTGTGTATTACTGCTTTAATCTTAGTTTGCATGCTTGCTTCCATAGTCTTTGATTAAGTAATAGCACTCGCTGTCCAGACATGGCTCTCTCTGTGTATGAAACTTTTGGGTTTTTTGCATTTAGCCCAATCACTTCTGTGCTTGTTCCTTTAAGAAATGTGCTACTTATGCCTGGTGACCAGTGCAATTCCCTCAATAATATACAGATGCTTGTGTTAAAGGGGAGAAAAAATGGTTGGTAAAAATGGCAAAACATAGGCTGACTGGAGTATGTGCAAGGGCCCATATACATTCAACTCATGTAAACATGCAGAAGCTGGAGCTATGCACTGTGATTCTATACAGAATCTTAACTTGGTATATGACTGCATGGTCCCAAGTCCTCAGCTGGGGTAAACTGGTATAGCTGCAATGACTTCCCTGCCACTGCTTTTGTTCTTTAACGATGACAAATTATGATCAAGTGCAGCACAGTAGTAAGTAACTACACCATATACTATGATTCATAGCACAGAGTAGAATTCTGAACAGAACCTATGACTAAATTAAACAGCACTTAATTAATTGGTACTAATGTGTTGTAATAGTGGGAGTGGTAGGGAGGTGTTGATCTGGCCCCAAAGTAGCTGGGTGCTAATCTTAGGAGCTACCCTTTGGAGCAGGGAAGGAACTATTGCTGACAACTCCATGTGTCCAGGGAGCTGTGATGGCTAACAGCAGAGATGACAGTCAACACAACTTGGGCCTGTTTGTGGAACTGGGCTCTTGACTGCTGCTACCTCTGAGTGGAGGAAGGAAAAGGACTGCAGGTGGGTGTAGGAATAAAAGTGTTTCACCATGTGGGCTGTGGATGTTTATATAGACACTAGCACAGGAGAAGAGGATTTCTGGAGGTGTTAAAACAAATTGAGAAGGGTGTGGATTTTTTTTTAACTATTTTTAGTTAAAGGGGTCTTGTGTGAAACACAGTCCCCCCAAATGGAGGATTTGGCACTGGTGAAGCCATGTCTGGAGTATTGTGTCAACTTTTGGGCCCCCACTACAGAAAGGATGTGGACAAATTAGAGTCTAGTGGAGGGCAACAAAAATGGTGATGGGGCTGGGGTACATGACTTCTGAGGAAAAACTAAGGGAATCAGGCTTGTTTAGTCTGGAGAAGAGAAGCCTGAGGGGGGATTTAATAGCAGCCTTCATCTACCTGAAGGGTGATTCTGAACAAGATGGAGCTAGACTGCTTTCAGTGATGGCAGATGACAGAACAAGGAGCAATGGTCTCAAGTTGCAGCAAGGGAAGTTTAGGTAGATATTGGCATTGGTGACGCGTAGGGAGTGCACAGGGGTGCACATGCATCCCCTGAGACTGGCGGTGCACCCCCTGAGACTGGTCAGTGGTGCCTGCTGATGGCTGCTGCTTGCCACCCTACCCCTCCCTCCCTGCTGACCCCACCAGTGGCGTCTGCAGGCAGTTTTCGATCGCCACAGGCTGCTGCTACTGCTGCCAGTGGCATCCGCGGGTGGTCGCTGACCACCGATCAGCACTTGCCACCTCTTTCCCCTGTTGCCAACACTGCTATGGCTGCCTGCAGGCAGTCCCTGCTCAGCCCACCCTCACTGGTGCCGTCAGTGTGGCTGCCTGCGGGAGCTCCCTGCTCGTTGCCACCACCACCTGCGGGCAGTCACGGTGCCCCCCCCAGCCTCGGGAGGCACAAGGCGTTCCTGGATATTAGGAAAAATTTTCTTACTAGGAGGGTAGTAAAGCACTGGCATAGGTTACCCAGAGAGGTGGTGGAATCTCTGTTCTTGGTGGTTTTTAACACCAGGCTAGACAAAGCTTTGGCTGGAATGATCTAGTTGGCGATGGTCCTGCTTTTAGCAGGGGGTTGGACTAGATGACCTCCTGAGGTCCCTTCCAACCCTAATTTCCTTATTATTCAATGAGTGGAGTGGTAAGTTAATGTGCCAACAGGTTTCTTCAACTATGATTTTTGTTCTGAAAAAATGTACGATAGTTACAAAGTGGGATTTTGAAAATTTCTCTGTGTTGATTTTCTTGGGAGTAGAGTTAAAACATACATAAGCACTTCAGAAATCCACCGCCCCTTAACAGTTTCCTGACTCTGGTGTCCTCTCATAGCTTAAGTTACAAGCAATAAAGCCTGTCTGCATGTGAAAGAGAATCACAAATGCTTGAGCTATTTACTGTTGCCAGTAAGAGTGTATTAAAAGAAAAGGTTTAAAACCAGGAGTAACAATTTTTGGTTTTCAGATGCTCTGCTGGCAGATGCTGAAATGCATACTCCTTGTAGTGATGGTGGCTTTCTTTAAAATGGATGAATATTAAATGGGAATCTAGTTCTGGCCTCAACTCTGGAAGGAGTAGCATGCCCTCATAACTGGCCTTTATTTACTAAGTGTGCTGGGGGCATGATAAAAGATGAACTAGGTGTTCATGTACTTCTTAAACAGAAATAAACATCTCATATAAAAATGACTTTCAGTTTAAAATACCTTTAAAGGTGGATCACATACTGAGGGAAGACATGTATGTGGGAGAATTGTGGGCAAACTGAAATTATCCAAGACACCTTTGGGTTAACATTCTGAACTGAATGGTGAGCACTTGCACAGAGTTACAAGAAACTGATAACAATGCAGTTCGCACAGTCTCTCTTCAATTTGAAATATTCCCTCTGCCTAGGAATGCCAGAATTAAAACTCAAGTATTATAAGCCACCCTGAGCCTTTCTTGAGAGTGGCAGCATATAAATAAAGACAAATGTAACATAGCAGCTTCACTTTTTTACCCTGCACCTTAGTCTTTCAAAGAACATTATGCTACAATGAAGACCACAGGTGTCAAAAACATGACCCATGGACCAGATCTGGACTGTAGAGCCCTGCCATCCAGCCACCAGTACTACCCCTGGGTCTAAGCAGACCCGCTTGGGGTATGGTGCATGCTGGACCGGGCCTGTAGGCAGGGCCCAGGACTGTGCTGCACAGGTAGACACATGTGGCACAGGTCCTGGAATGGCTGGAATGGGTGTTGTATGTGGCACAATCTGGCCAGGGGTGTGTAGCACCAGTGGTGATGTGTAGAGGGTGCATGGGGGGCATGTGCACCCCTGACCAGCCACACTTTCTGCTTAGGCAACAGGCAGGGGGGGCAGGTGGGAGCACTGGTGGCCCCCCTGCAAGCCCCAGCTGGGGAGTAGGAGCACGGTGGTGCTCCCAGAAGCGGCCGCAGTGATTGGCCATGAGGGAATCAAGACTCTTCCTCTCCCTTCCCGGTACAAGTGATCATGGTACACGGGTCGGGTGCCTGGAGATTGGAAACTAGCTAATGTGGTCCCCATTTATAAGAAGGGAAGAAAGGAGGACCCAGGAAACTATAAGCCCATAAGCCTCACATCAGTCTTGGGGAAAACCCTTGAAAAAATTATCAAGGATCACATCTGTGAGGGGCCAGCAGGGGAGATCATGCCCAGGGGAAATCATCATGGGTTCATCAAAGGCAGGTCCTGCCAGACCAGCCTGATGGCCTTTTATGACCAGTAACTAAATCCCTGGATGATGGTATCGCCATGGACGTAGTCTTTCTGGACTTTAAGAAGGCCTTTGACACTGTCTCTCACCCCATCTCATTAATAAATTGAGCAACTGTGGCATTGATGCCTACACAGTTGGATGGGTCAAAAATTGGCTGATGGGGCACACCCAGAGAGTGGTGGTGGATGGGTCGTATTCGACCTGGTGGGATGTGAATAGTGGGGTCCCCCAGGGCTCAGTCCTGAGGCCTACACTGTTCAACATCTTCATCAGTGACTTGGACGAGGGGGTGGAAAACACATTGTCCAAGTTTGCCAATGACACCAAGATGTGGGGAGAGGTAGGCATGTTCAAAGGGAGAGAGAGGCTGCAATTAGATTTAGACAGACTACAGAAGTGGACGGATGGTAATAGGATGGGGTTCAATGTAGACAAATGCAGGGTGCTGCACCTTGGGAGAAGGAATCCACAGCATACATACAGGCTGGGGAGCTCCCCCCTTGTGAGCACAGACGTGGAAAGGGATCTTGGAGTCATTATTGACTCCAAGATGAACGTGAGCTGCCAATGCCAGACCTCAGCCAGCAAAGCCAACCGCACCTTGTCATGCATCCAAAGATGCATCTCAAGCCGGTCCAGAGAGGTGATACTCCCCCTCTACGCGACATTGGTCCGGCCTCAATTGGAGTACTGCATCCAGTTCTGGGCACCACACTTTAAGAAGGATGTGGCCTGCCTTGAGAGGGTTCAGAGGAGGGCCACCCGCTTGGTTGGAGGGCAACAGGGCAGGCCCTATGAGGAGAAGCTGAGGGACCTGAACCTGTTCATCCTCAGCAAGCGGAGGCTGAGGGGGGATTTGGTGGCTGCCTACAAACTCGTTAGGGGAGATCAGCAGCAAATAGGAAGGGTCCTATTCCCCGCAGCAGCACCTAGGGTGATGAGGAACAATGGCCAGAAGCTGATGGAGAATAGGTTCAGGTTAGAGATTAGGAGGCACTGTTTCACTGTTAGGGTGGCTAGGATCTGGAACCAACTTCCTAGGGAGGTGGTCCTTGCTCCTACCTTGGGTAAATTCAAAAAAATTTTGGACTAACACCTGTCTGGGGTCGTGTGATCCCAGTGCGTGCTCTTGCCAGTGGCGGAGGGTCAGACTAGATGATCTGTTCAGGTCCCTTCTGACCCCAAACTACTATGAAACTATGAAGCTGTGGGGGGACCACCCCCCTGGTCAGTGGGATCCCCCAGTCAGTGGGGACCCCAACTAAGGTGGCACTAGTCGCCCATGTGTAGCACAGATCCCAGACAGGCCAGAGTAGGTGCCCCAGCAGCTCCAGGCCTGTGCTGCACATGGCGCCTGCTCCAGCTAGTCTAGAACCTGCACTACATGCAGCACCTGCAAGCACCTCATATAGTATGGGTCCCAGATAAGCTGGACCAGGTGCTGTGTAAGGTGCAGTTCCCAGAATGGGTGCTGTATGTGGTGCAGTTCAGCTAAGGCATCCACAGCATATAGCGCTGTGCCCACTCTGGCTAGTCTGGGATCTGCACTACATGCCCCTGGGTGGACTATGGTGCACAAAGGTCTCATTCCAGCCACTCCAGGATCTGTCACATACCATGTGGGTCCAAGACTGGCTGCAGCAGGCGCCAGATCTGGTGCTGGTGTGCTGAAGGAGGGGAGGAGAGGTCTTCTATGGACCAGCCCTGCACCATTCATCTGGCATTTGACTCATCAGGAGTTTGACATCCCTGATCAAGACAGTATGTGGTACCCATCATGTCATAGGATTGAAAAATAAAATGACCACTCTGCCCCGTTGGGATGTTGTTCACTGCATGCTAATTTAGAGACCAAACAGTTGACATTGTTTCAAAGGAGGCAAATGTTTGTGTATTTAAAAAACAATAACAAAATGGACTTATACCAAAGATTAACATTAAATGGATTTTAAATCTCTCATAAAATCATATCATTCCTTTTTATAATAGCAGGAAACAAGACAAGAAGGAGACTCGGGGAAATATTAAGGAGGTGATTATAGTGAAACAGTGAGAGGCATGGAGGTTCCATAGGTAGCATTGTTTTTCTTATTCTAATAATGTCCTTATTGATGATTGGGGGGAAAAATGGCATTTCCAAATTTCTTACCATTGCCACAAGGCATCATAGCCCTGCTACAGTGTATTTGCTCCTAGGGATGGTGTACTTGCACTGGTTTAGCAGGAGTTGAAGTGAGGCAGAGAGAAGAATGACCAAATGGAGGCATCCAAGCCATTTGTAACACCACATACAATTTTTGCATGTTGGCTGCAAATTTGACAAATGCAATTTTGGTGATGGTGTGGGCTAGATGTGGAGCAGGGTGGGGGAAAGGAAAGGAAAAGAGAGGTATTAAATCATCCATTCCAACTGTTGAGCCCCAGCTCAAGTCTGGGATCGTGCCCGGTATGCAAAAGCCAATAAAGATACCAGGGGTGAAAGTATAAAGATTTATTGCTAGCAATACAAGGTGCAAGCGGAATAATTTCACGTAACAAGCACACAGAGTCTTAATTATGAGCATCTTTTATACAGGAGTATTGGACCTTCATAAGCATTCTTGTTTGCTAATTGGTTATAAGGGAGTGACGCAAGGAGTTCTTTACTGCGCATGTCTCTATACCTGTGTTTTAGCCATGTATCTCATTTCCATACATGTATGTTTCATTAGCATACTTTCTCCCCACCTAGGGGTGTGAATCTTAATATTTAAATCAGCTCTTTGCCCTACTCCACTAATTCTATTTTTGTTTTCAAGTCTCCTTTATCTAAGACTGTCTTCTCCTTATCATTGCAATTGAGCATTAGTTACAGAACAGAGACTTTTGCTTGGGCTATGTGTAGTGGTTTCTAGGTCAAACCTAACATTTTCCCCCTCTGGAGCATTTTTAATTATTTTTATTATAATTGCTCCACTCAATTTGTTTCAACACAAACCTAGTATTCTCAGCTTTCTTCGTTTGTAAAATCATTTGATTCACCTTAGGTCTGAAGATAGATAAGACGACAGGTGAACATTGTATACATAGGATATTTGATTGGTCTTGTTACAAAGGATTCTTCTACCTTGGTTCAATTTGAAGCAATTATTAGTACAATTAACTATTAGGAAACATTCAGAAGCATTAGCTGTTGCCTGAACCCGTACGGAAAACATGTCTCTATTCTTCTCTTTTACAATAGTCCCCCACTTATATATATTCTGATATGTACTTTTCTTCTCTACATTCTTCAGCATAGTATAATTTTGTAAAATTTTTAAAGGGGTTGGTACTGCGATTAAGCATGAGGTAAAAACCAGGTGAGCATTGATCCCTCCCGCTAAGCAGAAGTCCGTTCTATTTAAAATTTCCCGGGCCAGATAAATCCAGACATTTTCCTGAGGGTCAAATTTTTGTTGTAAAAGGGTTTCCCCTCCTATAAGTAGGAGTGGACAGATCAGGGTGCCCCACAATAAAACCTTGAACAATTTCATAATAAGGCTTATAAAACTTAATCAAAGATTGTCAAATTATTCAAAGTTCCTTTCTTTTGAATAGGAATTTCAAGTCTCTTATTGGCTCCACCTTCCACTGTTCTCTGTCTCCGGTCCCGGAGTCTGCAGGGATTCCTTCTTGTTCTGGTCCAGCCACCGGCTTTAGGCGACTGGAATGTATCCAAGTCTTGATTCCTTCGAGCTTTGCGGCCGTCGGGGTCGTTAGAAGTACCCTATATGGGCCTTTCCATCTGGCTCGAAGTGGTTCCTCGTTCCAATCTTTCACAAGGACGTAACTCCCAGGTAATAATCGATTTCCCAGGGCAGGATACTGGTCCTGTGTCTGCAGCACGTCCCGTACCTGCTGATGGATGGAAGACAAAACAGAAACCAAGGACCATACATATTCTCTAATCATTCCCTCTCCTAAAACATGTAACTGTTGTTCAGTACCCATGGGCAGACTCAGAGGGTAAGGCTTACCATACATTATTTCAAACGGGCTTAATCCCAATTTAGAATGTGGTGCGACCCTTACTCGTAACAGGGCCAAGGGTAGGGCCTCTGGCCATTTGAGTCGAGCTTCTTGGCAAATCTTTGCAAGGTGTCTTTTTAAGGTCTGATTCATACGTTCCACCTTTCCACTGGACTGAGGTCTCCAAGGGGTGTGTAAATGCCAGCTGATTCCCAGGAACTCAGAAACCTTCTGAGTAATTTGTGCAATGAAATGTGGGCCATTGTCTGACCCTATTCCTTTTGGAAGTCCGAGGCGAGGTATGATTTCTCGTAGGAGTGTCTTGACTACCTCCCGGGCCTGGGCAGTCCGACATGGGAAGCACTCAACCCAATTAGAGAAAGTGTCCACAAAGACAAGGAGATATTTTATCTCTTGTTGCCGGGGCAACTCAGTAAAATCCACCTGCTATTCTTCTCCTGGCCCATTGCCTATTCTCTGATGTCCTGAAGTTTTTCTTCTCCCTCCTTATGGGTTATTTCTCTGGCAGACCTCACATGTCTCTGATACCTCCTTGGCAGCCTCTCTTAATCCCACTCTAGTTACATAGTAACTGATCCATCTTACCAGGGCCCTGGGTCCGTAGTGGGTACCATGATGAGTGCTCTTTACTACCACATGAACCCAGGCAGCTGGGATGATAATGCGGCCATCCCTTGCTACCAGCCACCCGTGCTCCCCCTTCTTTGCTTGAAACTCTTTTATCAATTGTTTGTCTCTCAGATTTGGCCTTGAAGAATAAACAGCTTCCAATGTTTGCAGGCAGTCATGTACAAGATCTGGTGTGTCAGCCATAGATGGCAGCAGTGTTGCTGGATTTACAGTGCGAAAAATGGCCAATTTTTTT